>NC_048428.1:21852452-21855155 GCF_013103735.1 Etheostoma cragini
GAGGACAACATGGGGGCAACATGAGGACAACATGAGGACAACATGAGGACAACATGAGGGCAACATGAGGGCAACATGGGGGTTAAGACGGAGAACAATACTTGGAACAAATTTGTTAAAGTATTGCAGAATGCTGCTGCCCCACGTCTGAGGAATTGGTCCCCTATAGATGTTTTTTATCCTCTCTTCTAAGAATAGCTTAATTTTCTTTTTTTTATTACTTATTTCTCTTTTTTACCTGTATCACTTTGAGATCTATTGATGAAAAGTGCCTTATAAATAAAAAAGTATCATTATTTGTATTGTTACCTCAACACACCAGCAGGGAACGTTGAGACAACAGAATAAAACACATGACCGAGGAGTTATTTTCTACATTTATTCCCCTGAAACCGACAGAACCGCGTTCACTCGTCCACCTCCGACTCCTCGTCGTCGTCCTGACTGATCTGGAAGTAACGCAGCTCGTACGTCTCCTTGTCCGACGCCACCACTCTCAGCCAGTCCCGCAGGTTGTTCTTCTTCAGGTACTTCTTCGTCAGGTACTTCAGGTACCTTGGGTGGGGGGTGGGGGTCCCGGGATTAAGTGAGTTTAATTTCCCTTCTGATTTCCAATTATATGACTTGCGGCGGCTCGTCTCACCTTTTGGAGAAGTGCTTCTCAGACGTGACGTTGATCTTGTTCCTCATGCGGCCGACCTGGACCACGTTGCTCAGGTTCCCCGTCTTGCCGTTGACCTTTATCCGTTCTTTGAGGAAGGTTTCCTGTTGGACAGAACACAGTGACGCACTAGGGAAGAGAACCCTAGTATGTGCGGAGCTAGGGAAGGGGGCCCTAGTCCAGACACTGGGTTAGCTGCTTGCAAAGACCACTAACGAGCTCGTGATGTTTCGACCAATCAAGCTCCAAAAAGGTGCGTCTCAACTCGGACGCGACTGGTCGAGTCGTATTTTTGACCTAAACTTAACGGCTACTACACTATGACCCCCCAGACCTCTTAGGTCATCTGGGACAGGTCTGCTACTACACTATGACCCCCCCAGACCTCTCAGGTCATCTGGGACAGGTCTGCTACTACACTATGACCCCCCCAGACCTCTCAGGTCATCTGGGACAGGTCTACTTTCTGTCCCAAGTGTCAGAACTAAACCGGGTGAAGCAGCGTTCAGTTTCTATGCTCCTCATATCTGGAATAAACTCCCAGAAACCTGCAGGTCCGCTGCTACTCTCGGTTCTTTTAAATCAAGACTGAAGACCTTTCTTTTTGATGCTGCCTTTCTTTAAATGATGCTCATTTCTTTAACGAACAGACCCGGGTGAGTGACGCACTGTTGGAAAAGTGCACGAAAAATCTGCAGCCAGAGGCCAGATAAAAGCTATAAATGAAAATATCATTGATATTTTCCTTCTGCCAGGGACAGAACTGAGTGACATAATTTCCCCAAGCGAGGAACAGTAGATGTGTTCTGAAACAATTAAATTTCTTATGCTGCACTGTAACTTTTATTCCTGTGTTTTATGTGTCTATTCAGTTTTTATGTGTTTTATATGCTTATAATTTTTAACTGTATGTACTTGTGTTTTATCTGTTTAACTGATTTTGTGTAAAGCACTTTGAATCGCCATGTTGCTGAAATGTGCTCTACAGACAAAGCCGCCTTGCCTTGCCTAAAAGTAGTAGACATTAAAAGGTAAAAGGTACTTTATTGCCACATACACATGTAACCCCGCAGTGAGCCGCTATTCACGGCGGCCGGGGACCAGCGGGAGATCTGAGCCAGTGCCTTGCTCAAGGGCATTGACTGGAGGATGAGGGTGGGTGATTATTTTAGTTTTTTGTGTGCATTTAAGTTTAAAAACAAAAAGAAGCTAAATTGTATCTGTGACTAATGCCTAATGGCGTGTGGTCTAGACCTGCTCCACCAGTAAAGGGTCTCGCGATAACTCTTGTTGTGAATTGGTACTATAAATAAAAAATTGAATTGACTGGAAGTATCGCGTTGTAGGTTTCCAATACAAATATTTGGGGAAAACAACTTCCCTTACACGTAGTACATTGTGTCCACGTTGTACTCACTGTGGCGCGTGAATTTCAGCGAGGTCGAGACGTCTCGAAATAGCAGACGGACGTTGTGCACGGGACAGAAATGTCTTATTTTTAAGGGTGAAAAGCAGCCGGGCGGTCGCCGACGAGATACATCGGCCTCGTTTTCTCACTGCAACCGCTGCCTCGTCGCCATAGTCACCCAAATATGACAAGATGTTGGTGTTCCCGCTGAGCGATGGCGTCGACCAGCATCCCACGCTTAACGTGGTCGCCTGTAACGAGTGCAGCGTTGTGCTGCATTTGGCCGCATGTACACACAAGTACAGCGAGAGTACTTCCAGAAGTGTGCAATTTGAGACACAGAAAAGGTCTTTAACACAGAAGTGTTTTAATATACTTACAAAGTTGGCCGAGTCCAGGATCCCGTCCTCCACAGGGTGGGTCAGGTCCAAGGTGAACTTCCATGAAGCCCCCTTCTTGGTCTTCCTGCCAACGGTTGGCCTCTTCTGTTTGAGCTGCGGGGGAAAGGCAGATTTATTAATAGATCACATTTCAGCAACAAGTCAAATTCAAAATGCTTGAGATACAGTATTAGGGACCACTAAGGTCTATATAAAGAGACTTCAGATACAGTATTAGGGACCACTAAGGTCTA
>NC_048428.1:21855255-21858054 GCF_013103735.1 Etheostoma cragini
CTCGGGGAAGACCCAGGACTAGGTGGAGGGACGTCCGGCTGGGAGGAGGCCTCGGAGAAGACCCAGGACTAGGTGGAGAGTTTATATCTCCAACCTGGTATCAGAACGCCTCGGGACCCCCCAGTCAGAGCTGGTTGATGTGGCTCGGTAAAGGGAAGTTTGGGGTCCCATGCTGGAGCTGCTGCCCCCCGAGCCCCGAAACCGGATAAGCGGTTGAAGATGGACTAGTTGTGAGGAGCCTGATTGCTGTGCCGAACTCATGACTGTCATTCAGGATCAGAAATGACTTCAGAATTTAAGTTTTGTGTCTGTGGTTTCAGGAGCTAGAAGGTGTAGGTTCAAAGGTCAACCACGGCCCAAACACACACACACACACACACACACACCTGATGAGTCAGAGAAACCATCACATGCATCCTTCCTTCCATCGTGGTGTTATTTGGGGGCTTGGCGTGCACAGGTGAGTGCTCATCGTTGCATTCGAGCAGGGCGACTTTCAAATGCAGATACACAACAAAAGATGTGTGAGCAAAAATGAAACAAAACAAACGTTTTCCCATACGAAACCTTCTGTAGACTACATATCCTGGACTTAAGGATCACGTGGTCTTGTTCCTGTAGTCGGGTCTGGGTTTGTAGTCACCGAGTGGCAGAAAGAGGAAGTTCTGTCCATCTAGCTCCTAATCCTGAGTCTGTTGTTTATGAAAGACTGGGCAGGGGCTCAGTCCGTAGGGAGACATTATGTTATGTCATGTTACACTCCTTCATGTATGTAGTCTTGTGCATTATGTTATGTCATGTTACACTCCTTCATGTATGTAGTCTTGTGCATTATGTCATGTTAAACTCCTTCATGTATGCAGTCTTGTGCATTATGTTGTTATGTCATGTTACACTCCTTCATGTATGTAGTCTTGTGCATTATGTCATGTCATGTTACACTCCTTCATGTATGTAGTCTTGTGCATTATGTCATGTTACACTCCTTCATGTATGCAGTCTTGTGCATTATGTTGTTATGTCATGTTACACTCCTTCATGTATGTAGTCTTGTGCATCATGTTATGTCATGTTACACTCCTTCATGTATGTAGTCTTGTGCATTATGTTGTTATGTCATGTATTATCTAGCCATCTGCATAAATCCTTTTCGGAGTGCGTGTGGCGGCCCTGAGGCTCTCTAAACCCTCTAAACTGTATTTTGTTGCATTGTAACTGTGTAATGACGAGAATAATCTAATCTAATCTCTCCATTTGATCATGTGTGTATTTTCAGGCCTGTGTGTAAACTGTCATTCCCCACTCGGGATCAATAAACAATATTAATTAAATTAAGATACACTGTGGGGGGGGGGGGGGGGGGGGGGGGGGGGGGGGGGGGCAGTAGCTCAGTCTGTAGGGAGTCTGGCACTGCCAAGATGTAATGCACCCCCAACTGCTCGGGGCACCTTTCCATGGTAGGAAAAAAACATAAAACTGCTAAATAATCGACAGACATTGTGTAAAAGAGAGACAGAACTTTGGGAAAAGTAGGTTAGCAAACTTGAAAAAAGGGACAAATTTTGCAGAAAGCTTCAAAACGAAAATGTCCCCAAAAAAAGGACAAAGAACTTCGCAAAAGTGACAAAAGTGTCTGAAGGTTTTAACTTAAAAATTGTGACCCAGGACAGCGACAGAGATTAGGTTAAGAGCCTTTTGTCCCGGTCTCACCCGGGTCTCTACACTCGAACCCCGTCGAGCTTCAGCGGGTCGAGACGTCCCGACCGAACCTGTGAAATGGCGGTTATCAGAGACAGAAAACCAGACGTCGTTTGCAGTTTTTTGTCCATTTGTTTCGTTTTATTTTTGCCATCTCCAGTCAGGTGACAAAGGCCTCGAGTGAACACAAAGTCTGCAAGTCTCCACCCGCCCCAACCCGGTCGAGTCCCTCGAAACAAACACGCCTCACACGGCTACACACGCATGCCTCTCAAAACAAAATGCAACACTCCTTTTGTATTGGGGGTGGGGGGACGCGGGTAGGGGGGGCTGGGGGGGCGCCGGGGCTGCCTCTGTGGCAGAGAGGTGTTGAGTCCACGCACAGGACCTCACGAGCCCCTCAGACCAGTACAGACAGAGACCGGCACCACGAGGGTCAATCACTGAAGTTTGTTTCTGTTCTTCTCGGTGGGAAGACGACAAAAATAAAATGAAATAAAAACACTTCTCTTTTCTTAGTTTGTAGAGCTTTGACATGCTTGGGGGGGGGCGGGTGGGGGATGGGGGTGGACCTCAAGTGCTCATTAAGTGCTCGCCACCACCAGTCCCCCAGCGGTCCCAGGAGAGACCCGGACCTCGCCGAGCCCCATCCCCTCAGGAACCAGAGCTCAGGCCGAGCTGGAAGCGGTACGGCTGCTAGGGGGACGGCCTAGACCAGAATACAGCGTCTACAGGGGCGAAAACCCCCCCCCCCCCCCCCCCAACTGCATTAACAACTCCACCAACCCCACCACAACACCCCCTACCCTCTAAAAGGCTTTACACTTGCTGTATTCAAGATTATAAAAATAATAACCATACGAAAGCTGCATCCCGCTGTTATTTAAACTTTCAGGAATGCGAGTGGCAAAACCAACAAACGTTGAAGGCAAAAATAAGCAGGAACGAGCAACCGGTCGTTGTTTTTGAAGTCGTTTTATATAAAGTTACCAAACAAAACCTCAGTGATCAGGCAGAGGACCGCGATGGAGCTGCCCCCAAACAGCAATGGACAAGAGAAATGAAAATAAACAAGGGAGAGGGTGTGGGGGGGGGGGGGGG
>NC_048428.1:21858154-21860213 GCF_013103735.1 Etheostoma cragini
CACACACACACACACACACACACACACACACACACACACACACACACACACACACACACAGAGAGTTGCCCGGCCCCAGGTTTTGAATAATGTATCCACCCGGTCCGGTCTGAAGGATTAACGCTGTCGTCTCCTCTCGTCATCATTTCCTGCAGGTCTGCAGAGGACGTGGACTCCACCGACGCCGCGTCAGGAAGACACACAACCTGTGAGTGTGTGTGTGTGTGTGTGTGTTACCTGTCACACACCTGAGCTTCTTTAACCTGTGTGTCGGCTGCTTTTATCAGCGTTGTTCTTTCCTCACCCTCCTAATCCCAACCTGTTGATTCAGATTGTTGTATTCATTATTATCAGGTGTTGAGTAAAGTGTGCAGCAGTAATTTCAGGTGATTAGAAACTGGTTCAGGTGCGTATGTAGTTCAGTTCTGGCTCTTGAAAGCGGATCCTCGTGGATTCATTAATGTTTCAGAGGGGGAGTCTCGCTCCAGTGAGAGAGGAGAACAGCTGATGGGTCGGACGGGTGCACCTGCCACATTTTGGCCTTTATGATTGCGTTGTTGATTAAAACTTTGACTTTACTTTACTCTTTGTAAAAGAATTCTTCAAGGTAAAACACTACGGTGTAAACAAGACGGCGTCTTTCTGGTCCGATAATACCTAAATGCTCAAGAACCTTTATAAGGTACAGTTTTGAGGTACTTTGGTTAACCTAATTACTTCCATTTAGTACTTTTTAAAGTTTATTTTTGGCATTGTTTTGGTGAAATCCATCATCATTTACAGCATGTTGTAACTCAGGAGGGCGAGGTCTGCAACTGATGATTATCATTGGCGATTAATCCGGGGATTCATGTTCTGGATGAATGGATTGGTTGTTTGGTGTAAAATGTCATAAAATGGTGAAAAAACGATGAGCAGTGTTTCCCAAAAAAATCCCGAGATGACGTCCCAAAATGTCTCGTTTAGTCCACAACTCAAAGATATTCAGTTCACTGTCACAGAGGAGAGAAGAAACTAGACGATATTCACATTTAACAAGCTGGAATCAGAGAAGTTTAACTTTTTTTGTTATAAAAATGACTCAATTTTCAAAAAAAGTTGGTGAATTATTTAATAGTTGACAACTAATCAATACATTTTCACCTCTAGTAACGGAGGTTAGAGACGAGAGCTTCAAGGTTCAATTCCCAGACCGCCATGATAACATCTGGGGTGGGGGGGGGGGGGGGCAGTGAAAGAGCAGCGCTTGTCCCTCCCTCATTGCAACACTGAGGTGCCCTTGAGCAAGGCACTTAACCCCAACCGCTCCAGTAGAGCTGCTCAGTGGCAGCAGCTCGACTGTAGTTGTCAGAACCAGAACCAGAATCCGCTTTATCAAACAAATCCGGGTTTTTTTCGTGTTAAAGTTTCATCGTTTTTTAACAAAAACGTACGTTTTTTTTCCTGCAGTTTTATCGGTTAACCCTCGTGTCGTCTTTCCGTAAAAATTTAAAATCAATGCTTTTGTTGACACTTTTTCTCAATTAAAAATGAAAGATTCTTATGTTTTTTTCCCTTTTTTTGACGTTTTCAACACTACGTAACACTGACTTATTAACTTTAGTTTTACAGTTATTTGGGGATTTTATAGTCCATAAACCTCATTTATAGGAAATTATACCTAATGTTTGAGTTAGAAAAGCAGAAATTAGGAATTATTGAGACTAAAATTAAAGGAATGGATGTTGATAATAATCACAGACTGGAATATGTCAACTTTTACTCAATACTATTTCAACAACACTTCCATTTGTTTTACATAGCTATAAAATTGAATAAGACGCCCCAAAATTAATAAAAGTAGAGATTTGTACTTGGCAAAGAGCGTTGGGTGGAATCAATCATGTTATTTTGGGGAATTAAAAAGAACATTGATATAGGACAACATGGGGACAACATGGGGGCAACATGAGGACAACATGGGGACAACATGAGGACAATGTGGGGACAACATGGGGACAACATGAGGACAACATGGGGACAACATGAGGACAACATGGGGACAACATGGGGACAACAT
>NC_048428.1:21860313-21865718 GCF_013103735.1 Etheostoma cragini
TTCAGATTATTCTGCATGAATATGCATGAATATTCAGATTATTCTGCATGAATATGCATGAATATTCAGATTATTCTGTATGAATATGCATGAATATTCAGATTATTCTGTATGAATATGCATGAATAGTCAGGTTGGTTGGCCTGTTGTTTACCTGTAGTTGTCTGACTCCGCCCACCAGGTGATGCAAGGTGCAGCGACGTGCTTCTACGCCTTCATCGGCTTCGACATCATCGCGACGACGGGGGAGGAGGCGAAGAACCCCAACACCTCCATCCCGTACGCCATTACCGCCTCGCTGGTCGCCTGCCTCACGGCGTACGTGTCGGTCAGTGGCGCCCGCGCATCATACGCCGGGAACGCGTCCCTGAGCTCATCAGCCAATCACAATCTAGCTACTCTCATCAACCAATCAAAATCTAGCTACTCACTGCTGCTTATGAGTCCAAAATGGTCAATTATCAATGGCTTTGTATAGCGGGATTCACTTTTTACTGTTTGTATTTTAATAAATAAATGTATTATTATTATTATTATTAATATTAATAATTTCCTTAGCGAATAGATAACATTGAGCATTCACTTAACCCTCGTGTTGTCTTCCTGAAAAACAACACTTTTAGTCGATGTTTTTAACTTTTTTTCATGTTTTTGTCCCTTTTTTCAACACTTTTGTAATTTTTTTTCAAAGTGTATCACTTTTTTTGACGTTTTTAACACCACGTAACATTAACTTATTACCTTTAGTTTTAAAGTTAATTTTGGAATTTATGGTAAGTAAACCTCATTCATAGGAAATTCTACCTAATGTTTGAGTTAAAAAAGAAGAAATTTGAAATTTTTGAGACTAAAATTAAAGGAATGGATGTTGATGATAATCACAGACTGGAATATGTCAACTTTTACTCAATACTATTTCAACAACACTTCCATTTGTTTTACAATGCTATAAAATTGAATAAGACGCCCCAAAATTAATGAAAGTAGAGATTTGTACTTGGCAAAGAGCGTTGGGTGGAATCAATCATGTTATTTTGGGGAATTAAAAAGAACATTGATATAGGACAATATGAGGACAACATGGGGACAACATGAAGACAAGATGAGGGCAACATGGGGACAACATGAGGGCAACATGGGGACAACATGAGGGCAACATGGGGACAACATGAAGACAACATGAGGGCAACATGAGGGTTATTTTGGTTATTTTGCTTTCTATCACCTCCTATAATATCTTATAGTGTCTTATAATATCTTATAATATCTTTTAGTATCTTATATTATCTTATAATATCTTATAGTATCTTATAGTGTCTTATATCATCTTATAATATCTTCAGTATCTTATAGTGTCTTATAATATCTTAAAGTATCTTATAATATCTTATAGTATCATATAGTGTCTTATAATATCTTATAGTATCTTATATTATCTTATAATATCTTATATTATCTTATAATATATTATAGTATCTTATATTATCTTATAATATCTTATAGTATCTTATATTATCTTATAATATCTTATAGTATCTTATAGTGTCTTATAATATCTTAAAGTATCTTATATTATCTTATAATATATTATAGTATCTTATAGTGTCTTATAATAACTTATAATATATCATAATATCTTTGCATCCAAAGGCCGTAGCTGATGTTCATATTCTTGGATTTAACTTTCAGTTAATCAAAGATTTGTGTCCATTTTGGAAGAAGTGCTGTTTACAATGTCGTTTTTTCCTAAAACCTTCCCCCGAACTTCATCAGAATTGCAAGATTTGTTATTAAAAAGTAAGAATGGCGAGCTGTGGGTGTCCTGTCCCTTTAACCCAGGAACCTTACCTGTGTGCAGGTGAGCGTGGTCCTGACTCTCATGGTCCCCTACGACCTCATCGACGGCTCGGCTCCCCTCATGGAGATGTTCGCCGTGCACGGCTTCCTGTGGGGGAAGTACACCGTGGCCGTGGGCTCCGTGGCCGGACTCACGGTGTCCCTGCTGGGCTCTCTGTTCCCCATGCCCAGGGTCATCTACGCCATGTCCCGGGACGGCCTGCTGTTCAGGTGAGGACGCACTGAACACCGCTAAGATGAGGGCTCCAGTTCCAGTTCTTAGTCTCTGCCAACGGCGTTTAATTTACGAGATCGTTCCGGTGCTGTCGGATGTCCCTCACCTCCGGCTTTCTAAACTCATCCTTCGTACGTGGATTTAAACCAGCGACCATCGGGTTCCGAACCCAACCCCCTACTGAGTCTATGTCCAAAATGTTTCTTATCTGGGATTGCACTGTTTCTGCTGGATGTCCGTCCCCGTCCTCTGTCTCTGTGTTGGCGCTCTAACCTGCGACTGATTTCTAAGGACTACGGTTACCTGGTCCTCAGATCTCTGCAGGGTAAATCCAGACAGCTAGCTAGACTATCTGCGTTTTTCTGTTTAAACTAAATACTAAAACTACTTCTGAACGTACACATGTTCCAACAAAACAAGTTCCTTTCTGAGACTATTTAGCAGCGGCACCGTGGCTCCGTCCGGCGCTTATCCAGCAATGCTGTGTCTTGCCATGTGAGACTAGTTCCAGGCTTACTCTGTAATTATGTGTCTGCAGGTTCCTGTCTCACGTGTCTGCGTTCACACACACTCCCGCGGTGGCGTGCGTGGTGTCGGGCGGCCTCGCCGCCCTCCTGGCTCTCCTGGTGAGCCTGCGGGACCTGATCGAGATGATGTCCATCGGCACCCTGCTGGCCTACACTCTGGTCAGCGTGTGCGTGCTCCTGCTGCGCTACCAGCCAGACGAAGACACCGACGCGCACCAGTTCGTCTCCGGGGAGGACGAGGACGGCCTGAAGCACCATCGTGACGACGGGGCGGCGCCCACCAAAGACGACCAGATCCTGATCGGAGGCCCAGACGCCGACGGATCGGGGTCCTACGACGCAGGCGGGACGGAAGGAGAAGGCCAGGACTCTGAGTTCCACACGGGCCACGCCTCGTTGCTGAAAAGGCTTCTGGGGGGTCACTTCTACACCCTGCGGCTGCGGCTGGGACTGCCCGCCGCGTCGGCCCGGCCCACGCCGGCCACCGGCCGCACGGTGACCCGATGCACCCTCCTCTTCTTCTTCACGTCCTTCTTCCTCTGGTCCACCGTCATATTCGGCGTGGAGCAGGGACACGGCGCCGGTGCGGTGTTCTCAGGCCTCATGGCCACGCTGATGGGGGGGTCCTTGGCCAAGCTTCTGATCCTGATTCTTCAGCAGCCGCAGAGCGTCAGGCAGCTGCCCTACATGGCGCCCTGCGTGCCCTTTGTACCCGCGGCGGCCATTTTGGTCAACAGCTACCTCATGCTCAAACTGTCGTCACTCACCTGGGCCCGGTTCACCATCTGGTGCTTCATAGGTGAGATGAAATATTGATTTTCTACATTGGAACCTGACAAACGAGGCGATAGAGGCGAGTTACTTATCCTGCATTTTAATTAGGGGTTGGGGAAAACAATATTCCTAATTTCTGCTTTTCTAACTCAAACATTAGGTATAATTTCCTATAAATGAGGTTTATTGACCATAAATTCCAAAAATACCTGTAAAACTGAAGTTAATAAGTTAGTTTACGTAGTTGAACATTGAAAAAAGTGTTGAAAAAAGGGACAAAAACATAAGAAAAAGTAAAAAAAAGTGTTAATTTTCAATTTTGACGGGAGACAACACGAGGGTTAAAGAAGCGTTAAAGAAATGCCAATACACCAGAGCAGGTTTTGCTCTTATCCCACAAGGAATCTCATCACGGGGGGGCAGGGGGCACTTTTAATGACATTTTGAGCATGTTTAGCAGCTAAAAACATGCTAACGCTAACAGGAGGGTAACGCGGTTTCGACAGCACCGATTGGTTAGTTTCTCTCTACTGACAGATCTTTATGACCGGCATCCTCCATGTGTGTATGTTTATTCCTACACACACACACACACACTCTCTCTCACATACACACACACACACACACACACACACACACACTCTCTCTCTCACACACTCACACACACATGTGCACACTCACACACACACACATGTGCACACTCACACACACTTTCACACACACACACGCACACTCACACACACACACATACACACATGTGCACACTCACACACTCACACACACTTTCACACACATTCACACACACACACACACTTACACACACACACTCACACACCCACTTACACTCAAACACACACGCACTCTCACACACACTCACACTCAAACACACACACAAGCACACACACACTCACACACACACTCACACTCAAACACACAGGCACACACACACTCACACACTCTCAAACACACACACAAACACACACACACTCACACACACACAGAGATTTGGTGTTTGGCCAACCTACAATCTGTAGTCTTTTTAAAACCGTATGCATTTCCCCGTCGCTGAGTCACGTTTCTATTGGTTGGTTGCAGTTTTTTTCCGGTAAAACTGGTGTTTTAAAGGGTTTTAATTCTGTTTCTAAGAGGTTTTAAAAGTGGTTAAATCCTTCATCCGTTGCAGGCCTACAGGGTTCGGGTTTCATCCAGACTTGTTGTTTTTGGATGTGCAGTTAGTTGACCGACAAGGTGTTTCCCGCCTCCTGGAACAGCTGGAACAGCTGGAACAGCTGGAACAGCTGGAACAGCTGGACAGTTGGACACTTTGTCTTTCTGCCGTCTTTGCGTGTTTAACCGTCGCCGTGTGTCCGTCCTCAGGTCTGCTGATCTACGGTTGCTACGGCGTCTGGCACAGCACCCTGGAGCTGAACGCCCGGGAGCAGAAGGCGCACGCCAGCTCCTACCAGCGCTACGACGACCACCTGGACGACGACACCTGCTCCCCCGACGACAACGGTCGCCCAGGGCAACAGGAGGAGACACCCTACCAGGGCTGGTCTGCCCCGGAGGAGAGGGGACACGGCTACCAGGACGTCCAGGACGACGGCCGGGACGGGGAGCAGCAGCCGGGCCGATGGGAGGACGACGGTGACCCGTCTGGATACCCGTCTGGATACCAGTCTGGATACCAGTCTGGATACCAGTCTGGATACCAGTCTGGACCTGCAGGCCCGGCTGCGAGCAGAGGCAGGACCAATCAAGGTTTTGATGAAGAGGACGACTGAAACCATCTTTAAGACTCAAAGTGCTGCTTACATGAGACACTGAACCAAATATTCCCCGAGACACGCAAATCACACCACAAGATTTAATTTAATTTAATTTAATATCAGTAAAATACTGGTAGTGGGGGGGCAGTTGTGGGGTCCAACTCTGAACGTTTTCTCAAAAAATAATTACAGATAGAGCAGGTCTAGACCGCTCTATAATCTACAGATAGAGCAGGTCTAGACCGCTCTATAATTTACAGATAG
>NC_048428.1:21865818-21868464 GCF_013103735.1 Etheostoma cragini
TATATACTGTGTATGTAAAAAGAAAAAACAGACTACCACAATAAGACAAGACAGGAAAACAGACTACCACAATAAGACAAGACACCCAAACCATAACAACGTGGTGGAGGATCTCACCCCGGACCATCCGTAGGGCAGGAAGTTCCCCCCCTCCCAGTTGCTGGCGGACAGGAAGAAGAGCCCGGCGATGACCATGAAGACCCAGACCACCAGGTTGACCACGTTCAGGACGTTGTTGAAGACCACGGAGTTGCGCACGCCGAGAGCGACGATGACGGTGACCAGCAGGGCGATGAAGAGGGCCAGCAGGTCTGGGTACGTGTCCTCACCTTTACCTGGGACAGACACACAACACCCTTGAGTACCTGATTTGCATGCTTCACTCGTCAGAGGGACAGTTTATGAACATTTGGGCTCCATATCTTCACTTTGTCCAACACCACATGGGCTTCAGTGCTTTCGAGTGTTGTCCTCTGTCCTACACTGTAAATAATGTCTGAAATCTCCAGATTATTACCTCCAGATTTCACAGTTACACTTCTGCATATGATTTTTACAGCAGAATGCTGTAAAGTACATTACTATTGTGGTTGTTTTTGTTTTGGATTCTCGTCCTCTTCTGGTCCTGTCTTGTGTTTGTATCTTTTCTCCCCGGTGTGGTGTTGTTGGTCCTGTCTGGACATGTGTCTGCTTGCTCTGTTTCCTGTTTTATTTTGAAATCTGGTTTTTGTCTCATCTTGCCTCTAGGTTTACTTCCTGTGTCTTCCCGCTCTTGTGATTACCTGATGTTTTCCACCCGATTCCCTGCGCTGTTAATATTGGCTGAAATCTCCAGTTATTTCCTTCAGATTTCACAGTAACACTGCTGCATATGATTTTACAGTAGAACGCTGTAAAAGGTACATTACAACCTTGTCGCCATGACAAAATCACAGTGGTATAAGTATTACAGTTGAAATCCCAGTAGTCTAAGTATTACTGTAAAACAAATCACAACATAACCACTATAGTACTGTGAAAATAACAGTAAACTACTGTATTTTTACTTTTTTTTAAATCTTATTTTGTGTTTAATTGTTTTGTATTGTACAATGAATACATAAAATACTGGAAATGGAAGTACAGGACCTTTACTGTAAAAGTACTTTACAGGAACTTGCTGCCAATTGTGGCCATAGTTACTGTTAATCTTACGTTAAATTTGTTACAGTCTACTCATAACAGCGTAATTGCAACCTGGTCAGTTTGAACTTCTAGAACTAAGAACTGGGGTGTATTTCTCTTTATTTATTTCCTATTCATTGTCCTGGTTGGGTGCATGTGCACTGTTGTAATGAGCGTTGTTGTTGTTGTTATCTTATCGTTATATATCAAAATGCAAAAAAAGGGAAGATCAATATGACATGAATGACTTCCTACAGTTGGGGGATATAGAAAAATTAAATCAAATATCTGGATATTTTTGACCAAATACTGTATTGTTGGGTTGAAGATTGGTTGCTTTACTAGTTTAACCCTTGTGTTGTCTTTCCCTCCACATGAAAAAAACACTTTGTTGTTCCTATCTCAAGGTTTGTTGTTTTTGGGGGGGGGTTTCAACATTTTTGTTGTTTTTTTATCCCCAAATGTCTTTGTCCCTTTTGATGACGTTTTGTCACTTTATCGACATTTTATCTAGTTCTTCCAAAGTTTTTGACGCTTGCTTCCACAGTTTTTTCCGTAGTTTTTGACGCTTGCTTCCACAGTTTTTTCCGTAGTTTTTGACGCTTGCTTCCACTGTTTTTTCCGTAGTTTTTGTCACTTTTTTCCAATATCTTTTAAGCTTTTTCCCCCCAATGTTTAGTCGCCTTGTCGACGTTTTCAACTTCCCATATTTATGATATAAAAAAATGTGGAAATGGGTCAAATTTGACCCGAGGACAACACAGGCGTTAAAGTTGTTAATGAGCTCTTAAACGTGCTGAGAAACGAGCCAGTGCGGGCCGTACTGACCGAGTCCTCTGAGCGTGCCCAGGTGTGTTATCATGTAGTTGCTGATGCTGTGATTGGCCAGGGAGTCGAACATGCTGCTGAGAGCCGACGCCCCGGCGGCCGTGCCGATCAGATACTCCAGGATCAGGTTCCAGCCGATGAAAAACGCCACAAACTCCCCGACCGTCACGTAGCTGTAGGTGTAGGCCGAGCCGGTCGTCTTCGGGACGCGGACGCCGAACTCTGCGTAGCACACACCTGACGACAGAAAAACAACAATAAACGTCTTTAGCCCTCCCGTCGTCCTCGGGGCAAATCTGACCCCTTTAAAAGATGTCTGTATCTGAAATATTCAGTTTCTTTTTAACCAAAATTACCACTAAAAATTGATTGGATTCCTTCCAACGCTCTTTGCAAATACAACTGATCACTTTCATTCCTCTGATCTCAACTATTAGTCAAAATAAGTCAGATTTTCTGCTTTTTTAACTCAGATATTAGATCTAATTCAATATACATGACTACTTTTTGGACTTCATGGTCGTTAATGAAAACGTAGTGAAAAACTAGTAAAATGGTGTTAGTGAAAATTAAACAAAAAGTCTGAAAAAGGAACGAAAATGACAAATTTTTGCCTGTTTTTTTAACCGGGGGGCGGAGGGGGGGGGGGGGGGG
>NC_048428.1:21868542-21870360 GCF_013103735.1 Etheostoma cragini
GGGGGGGGGGGGGGGGGGGGGGGGGGGGGGGGCACCAGTCTAGTAGCCCAGAGAGCCACATTGTGAACCCGGAGATGTTTAGTACACCAAAGTTTTATTTTAGAAATGTGAAGTATGGGTCCCTAGCATACAGAGACTGCCGGATGCTAATTTTCATATGTTGAGGAATTAGCATAATTAGCCCAATTTGCATGATTAGCGGAATCGTCCAGATTGACAATAGATTTTGCGGAATGAGGAATTCAACTCTGGCATTTTCAGAGTTCAACATGGTGACGCCGAGCAGCCGAGATTTGGGTGAACCCTTGTGTTGTCTTCCTGTCGACCATGGACTTGTTGTCCATCCGGGTCCAAATTTCCAGCTTTTTACTTCTGATATTAAAAAAAACTATAGAAATATAGAAAAGGAAGTGAGACTGAGTACTAAAGTCGGACCGGTAAAGGATTTTTAAGGCCGATACCAATACGAATATTTAGTCATTTAAAAATCCGATATGCAGTTATATATACATGTATTTTTTTTTGTTATTTATGTGTTCTAATTTGTTTTATTGTCACAACAGAACATCAAAATATATTAAAGTTACGATAAATAAAATGTATAAAAATACAAACTTAAAATATGAAACTTAAAGTCCTTTGAACAAAAACACATTAACAAAAAAATATTCGAAAACAGTTGACAATAGAAAAAAAAAAAAATATATATATATATATATATATATATATATATATAACTTTTGCAGACGTCATTTTTTTTTGTTTACTTTTATTTTGAAAGCGTAAATGATGGAAAAAAAATCTAACTTTTTGTGACATATTACACGGATGTCTAATCTGTCATTTGATGCTTTTTGGGGGGATTTTTCCCTCTTTTCTTGGCTTCTTTATGCACATTAATACACATTTCTGTGTATTAATGGAACTCACCTGACAGTATGGACGCCACCGCTGCGATGATGAAGGACAGGATGACGCCCGGCCCGGCCATCGCCTTGGCAACCAGCCCGGCGACCACGTACATCCCCGTGCCGACGCAGCTGCCCACCCCGAGCGACACCAGGTCCACGGTGGTCAGGACCTTGGCGAGCCCGGCCGCCGCCGACCCCTCCCCGAGCTCGCTGAGGTCGTCGGCGCCGGTCGCCATCGAGCCCACAGGTTTGGTCCGCAGCAGGCGGGAGGACATGTGGTACCAGGCGTCGCCCGGAGACAGCCGGGACAGCCACGCCGCCATCTCCGCACCGGTTTACCGCCTGTTTACGTCTGGGACTGCTTCTACCTTCTCTCCGTCACTCCCCCTTTCATTCTCTCATTCTCTCTGATCCAGAGGGAGGACGTAGACGCTGTGGAAAGAAGAATTTAGATCGTCTACTTTGGTAAAAGTATCAATGACACAATAACGATTTTTATAATCAGTTATGGATTTAACCCTCATGTTGTCCTCATGGTGTCCCCATGTTGTCCCCATGTTGTCCTCATGTTGTCCCCATGTTGTCCCCATGTTGCCCTCATGTTGCCCTCATGTTGTCCCCATGTTGCCCCCGTGTTGCCCTCGTGTTGTCCTCATGTTGTCCCCATGTTGTCCCCATGTTGTCCTCATGTTCTCCCCATGTTGCGCCCATGTTGTCCCCATGTTGTCCCCATGTTGTCCCCATGTTGCCCCCATGTTGTCCCCATGTTGCCCTCATGTTGTCCTCATGTTGTCCCCATGTTGCCCCCATGTTGTCCCCATGTTGTCCCCATGTTGCCCCCATGTTGTCCCCATGTTGTCCCCATGTTGCCCTCATGGTGTCCCCATGTTGTCCCCATGTCGTCCTC
>NC_048428.1:21870460-21871719 GCF_013103735.1 Etheostoma cragini
CCCCCCCCCGCCGTGCAGCCGGCGCCCTCTGCCGTAGGGTCGCCCGACATGTCCGCTCAGTCCAAGAGGACGTTGAGAGCTGGAGACGCGGTCTCTCTTCCTCTAAACCAGTCTCTGCCAAAAACCGCCTCCCCCCTGCCCTCGCCGCCGTCTCACCCGAGTCCAGCGTCCCCTCAGGGCCAGGCGGGTCCTCCAACACAGACTGTGAGCCAGAAAGGAGACGCCAAGGGGGGCGAGGAACCGCGCGAGAGAGGACGCGGGCTACGACAAGGAGGCGGTGTCGGTAGAGACCCGATGGAGGACCAAAGAGAGAAAGCGAAGGAGGAGGAACCGATACTTCCACCTGAGGAGGACGGGAGCGCCGTCATTCAGAAGGAACAGGAAGTCCAAACAGGCCGAGAGGAGGAACAAATGGAGGTGACGGAGGAAGGCCAGAGGGCAAAAAGAGGCAAGGAGAAGAAGATGGAGGAGGAGGAAGAAGAAGAAGAAGAAGAAGGGGAGACCGCCATGGACCAGTCTGAGAACCTGACCATTCAGAATCTTCATCAGTGCAAGAACACGGATCCTGTCCCGACGCCTGACGCCGTTAAAGAATCCAGCATGGATCCGAAACCCATCCAGGGTCTCATTTCAGCTCCAGTACCAGCCCCAAACCCAGCCCCGGCACTAGTAACGCTCCCAGTACCAGTACCAGATCGAGCTCCAGTACCAGCACCAGTACCAGCTCCAGTACCAGCTCCAGTACCAGCCCCAACACCAGCTCCAGCCCCAGTAACGCTCCCAGTACCAGCTCAAGCCCCAGTACCAGCTCCAGCCCCGGTAACGCTCCCAGCTCCAGTCCCAGTAACGCACCCAGTACCAGCTCCGGTCCCGGCGGTCTCGGTCCAGACCCAGAGGCTACCAGAGTCCATGCAGCCGGTCCTCCAGGAGGACTTCTGCGAGAACATGTCGACGCAGTCTGACAACCAGTCAGGTACTTTCATCTGCAGCTTTTACAGAATCCCTTACATACCAGTAGTACTAGTCTCAGACTTTTAAAATTAACAGACAACGCATCCGGTTCCTCAAACCTGCAGTCGGTCTGGTCCCCCTGCAGGGGGGACACATGGGGGTGTAAAAGGAGGTCTAGAGGTCTCTGTAGAGGTCTGAGAGAAAGTGAACCACTTCTCACTGGACTGAGAATGAGTTCATGTCTCAATCGCTAGTTTGAAGTCTTCTGATACACAGAATGATGTTCAAGGTGTAAGGGCTCCTCCCTC
>NC_048428.1:21871819-21872588 GCF_013103735.1 Etheostoma cragini
TCCCCCCGGCTCTGGCGTTTCCCCCTGTCATTCCCCCTATTTGACATCAGATTTCTGCCCCCCCCACCCCCTCAGCCCTAGCACAGACAGGGTATGAGGGGATGTTCACACTCGGGCGCTCTTGGCGTGGTTGGCGGGGGGGTCCAGCGGCGTGGCCGTGCCCCCTTGCCGGGAGTAGTAGAAGCTGTTGTCCCTGCTCGGGGTCCCGGGGTCGTTGCCGCGGCAACACAAGATCACGAAGCCCCCCAGGAGACAGAGAACGGAGCCGACCCAGCCGGCGTACAGAGACACGCCGAACGCCATCAGGTGCTCCTCGTGGTGGGCGCCGATGGGGAACCAGATGGTGGAGACGGTGCCACACACACCTGGAGGGGGGGACAGAAGTCAAAGACTTCAACTTTGTGTGGTGTGGAGTCATACCGGGACATTGTTTGCATCTGGCTGTCCGTCCCTGAGACTGTGGCAGGAAAACCACGCGAGCCGTCCCGAAGGAAGGACGCCAGTCGGGTCTGGATGAGGTCCAGTCTGGCAGGTGAGTCAGGTCTGGATGAGGTCCAGTCTGGCAGACCCTGACCCTCCTTCCCCCCCTCTCCGTCATGCAACAGCTGGAAAAACCAGAGGACTGAACATCCTGAAACTACTGTCCTCTAAAACTGATGTCTCCTTAAACCAAAACTGTCCTCAAAAACCCAAATACTGTCCTCTCAAACCCAAACTACTGTCCTCAAAAACCCAAATACGTTCCTCTAAAACTCAAACTACTGTCCTC
>NC_048428.1:21872880-21875899 GCF_013103735.1 Etheostoma cragini
ACTCAAACTACTGTCCTCTTAAACCCCAAATACTGTCCTCTCAAACCAAAACTACTGTCATCAAAACCTGTCCTCAAAAACCCTAATACTGTCCTCTAAAACCCAAATACTGTCCTTTAAAACCCCTTATACTGTCCTCAAAAACCCAAACTACTGTCATCAAAATCCAAACTAGTTTCCTGAAAAACCCAAACTTCTGTCCTCTCAAACCCAAACTACTGTCCTAAAAAAACCCGAAATACTGTCCTCTCAAACCCCAAACTACTGTCCTCAAAACCCAAAAAATACTGTCCTCTCAAACCCAAACTACTGTCCTCAAAACCCCCAAATACTGTCCTCTCAAAACCAAAACTAAAACTTATATATACAGTATGTACCCAATTCATCCAATGTATTCTCTATGTCTCTCTCTGTCTGTCTGTCTCTCTATTGCAATCTCTGTCTCTCTGTCTTTCTCTCTGTCTGTCTCTCTCTTTGTCTCTCTCTCTCTGTCTCTCACCCCCCCCCCCCCCCCCCCCCCCCCCCCCCCTCACCTATGAGGACGAAGAGGACGCCTCCCACCCGGGCGCGGAGCTGCTTGATGGCCGACGTGTCGTTCTGCAGCCGGACGCACGGCATGGACATGAGCACCAGCAGCATGGAGGGGAGGCCGAGGAGACAGGCGCAGACCATCAGAGCCCGGGACGTCTGGACGTACGCTGAGACACAGAGACAGAGAAGACACGAGGTCGGAGGGGTCCGCCAAAACCTGGGGGCGGGGGGAGGGGGGGGGCATGCTCCATTTACGGCAGACATACGCTATAGTCCTTAACGTCCCAACAAAGGGCCGATGTGTCCTGTATGCGCTGCTTTTTAAGCCATTTTATGATATAATTCCTCAAAAAAATCTGACATATCATTTGGGGAAAAAAACATGCAAGTCATGTTTTGCATCTGATTGTTCTCAAACTGTTAAATGAAATGTTGAGAATTACACTTTTTTAAAGAGAGGCAGAAACTGTCTGATGTTAGGAATAAATAGATTAAATCTTAAATGTCTTTAAACGTGGACATCACCAGCCATGCAAGACATAACAATGCAGACATGTCTCAGACACATTAACCCTCGTGTTGTCTTTCCGTTGACCCTGAACTTGTCCTTGGTATTGGTGTCCTTAAAGGTTGGATTTTTCCTATTTTTTTTAATTAAGGCATTAAGATCAATTACCAAAAGAGGATTTTTTTATTCCTCTTTTTAGTCAACTTAAGCCCGGGTTCTATACTCTATAGGAGCACTGTAACTATCTGAAGTTATCCATCCTTCCATCTCTCTCTTTCTTTCTTTCTGTCTGTCTCTTTGTTGTTTCTTTCTTCATTGCTCGCCCTTCCTCCCCCCCCCCCCTCACCCCAACTCTCTTACCAGGCAGGGTGAGGATCTGGCTGAGGGCCACGCAGTGATACAGCGCCGGGGAGATGACGCACTCTGCCCAAAGTCCCCGCGAGCCCAGCTCGTCCATGCGGAGGCACGTGGTCACCGTGTAGTCGCAGGTCCGGACCCAATCGTTGGTTGCCGTGGCGACGATGACCCCGACCCAGCCCGCGCAGCTCGCCGCGCTGCCGGTGATCTGCCTGCACATGTGCGCCATATGGAGTCGCCGTGCGTAATTACGCGCGCAACTCCGAACCAAAAGTAATAACACGGGCTTAAAAACGCGCGTAAAGGTTTCGTCGGTGTCTCTCTGAAGCTGTGTGAATATTAAAAGTATTGTTGGCTCCAGAAAAAAGTTTTTTGTCGCCTTAAAAGTTATATTTAAACCCTAATTTATCTCAGTTAATAAAAGATGAAAAGTTCGCATTAAGTAAAGATTTCTGCAGTATCTGTATTCTTCCAATTTAATAAAAAAGCGTATTTTAGATCAGAATCCAACAGTAGATATGAAAAAGTAATCCTGTAGTGTGCGTTCACGCGCCTCAGGCTGATCTGAAGAAAAAATGCCTAGAGTAAGATTTATTATTTGATATTTGGGGTGTGGTGAAAACACACCCTTCAGTCCCAAAGTCTGAGCCAATCAGAGCGCATGTGAGATCCTAACTTAAACCAGATATGGAGAGACAGAAAAACAAAAACCTAGATCCATCAGAAAAGCAATGCACGCGCACGCACGCACGCATGGAGTACTTGGAAAGAACTCTGCGATATGAATTCAAATCAGTCCATTTAATAAGATCCAGACTTCTCTTCATATCTCACTCACCTGCCTCCCTGTGGCCCTCTGCTGGCTGATTGGTTTATTTCAAACAATAACTTAAAACAATCCTTTTGATTAATTATTCATTTATTAAATAATTTCAAGCATGATAACCATAAAAATGTGACGATTATAGACACCAGTCTCTACCCTGATAGTGACTCTTTCTTTCTTTCTTTCTTTCTTTTTTTTTTTAAATCCACATACATGTTTTTGTCCAGAATATAGTGATATAAAACATGAAACTTTCATTAATCACTAACAAAGTCTACATATTGTTATTATTTTTTTCTGTTTTACACACACACACCGGTTATGTTAGCTACTGGATAGATGTGTTGCTGACGTCACGTTTCTAAAAAAAACTAAATAGACAAATTTTTTATATATTAAATGTTCAAAATCCTTCATGAAATAGCTTCAAATTTACACTCTCCAGCGGCGTGTCAAATGTACACAAAGTTACAAAAATCCTCCGATCCCCAAAACCGATGAAGTGTCTTCTGGTCTCCGGTGTCTTCTCTTCCCGTCTCCTAAGGCCACACCTCCGATTCCTAATCTCATAAATGACCTCGAATCTCTTTTTGTGACTCTGTTTTTAGTAAACTCTCTCCTTTCCTTTCACCTCTAGCTTTCTCTATTTCTTTGATTTTCCTTCAAAATCTGGCCCCGATTCCCTGCGTTTCTGCCCCGATTCCCTCCGTTTCTGCCCCGATTCCCTCAGTTTCTTTCCCAATTCCCTCCGTTTCTGCCCAGATTCCCTCCGTTTCTTTCCCGATTCCCTCCGTTTC
>NC_048428.1:21875999-21878709 GCF_013103735.1 Etheostoma cragini
ACTAGCCAGTCAGAAGCAGAGTATGAGGCCCTGACAGTACCTAGGTAAGGACTACTAGCCAGTCAGGAGCAGAGCATGGGGGGGAACTTTGGGCTTTTCACTTTGTTATTTGTTATAACTTATGGCATGCACAAAAAGATATATATCACAATAAAGGAAAGGGGAAAAGCCAAACAGCATAATATGAGCACTTTAAGTTTGAAGTTAAATGTTTCTCAGTAGAAAATCTGAAATTTGTCAACAAAGAGCTGGTTCTGGTTCTAGAGGAAGAGGATTCTACGGGTCTGTCACTGTGTGCTGATTCACCCAGTAGAAACTAACCACCAAAACAAAGCCACCCTCAAAACTCCACTTCCCATAAGGCCCTGGTGCTCGTTATCACCTGTGGCAGAGAGAGGCCTGAGACCGTTTGGAGTGAACTGAGCGGAGAAGTGGAGTTTTAGAAAGTTTTAGAAGTTTCTGTAGAAGTTTTGACAACTTTTCCACTGAAGTGAGGAGTTACGTTTTAGAGCTGTGTGTGTGTGTGTGTGTGTGTGTGTGTGTGTGTGTGTGTGTGTCAACCCTTCACAGCCGACTGCAGGTGACAGGTGAGTGTTTGATCCCTCAGCGTCGACATTAACATGTTGGCAAGCTAAATGCAGCGGTGGAATGTATCTAAGTACATCTACTCCAGTGCTGTACGTCAGTCCAGATGTTGAGGTACTTGTACTTTACTCAAGTCTTTTTAGTCTAACCTCTTGTAAAAACACCCCTCAGGCTAATTCTGGTACATTCCACTTTTATGTATTATTAGTGTGCATTGTCCCTGATAAATAAACCTGAAATAATAATAAAGAGATAGTAGTGAGCCTGATGCTGGGAAACGTGGCAGTAACTTCTGTTAAATACCCCTGTCGGCTAGTTCAGGGAACCTACCAGTCGCAGTAAAAGAGGCTTCCCGGGGACGGACTCGGCCCGGTTCAGGGCCGGGCGGGGCCTCTCGGACCGACTACCGGCGCTCAGAGCCCGCAGGCGCTTCGTCAGCCGGACGTTAAACCTGCCACAAGACAAAAAGAGAAGAGAAACAATGATGTCTTCACCACCAAATGTCTTTTCCACTCAAATAAACCTGGTTCTGGGCCAAGAAAACCGGTTCCAACTCAGCACCAACGTAGCGCTGGTCTAGAGAGAAGAACAGGTTTCGTCTGGCAGCCATTGTTAAAACAGCTGTTAACCATAGAGAGCTGTTGATGTTAGCTTTGGACAAGGATGGGAAACCAGAACCACCGTGGTCTGGGGAGGAAACCAACGGTCTGCTGGCTCTCAGGCTGGAGAAGATCCAGCTGGTTCTTAGAGAACTGGTGAGTAGAACCGGCACCAAACTGGCACCAGCACCAGCCCAGAACCAGCACCTGGTTAGCCTTGGTGGAAAAGACACAAATGAGAGACGTAGTAAAAGCTCCTCGTTCCGCTGCTTTGATTCACACATTTATCTGCATTTAACACCTGTGTGTGTCTGTCACACACACGCACACACACACACCACATCCTGCCAGTGCTGTGGCAGTTTCAGGCTGACAGCAACACCTTTAAACACACCGCTGCGTTTCAGTAGTGTGTCTTAAGGTCACACAGCACAACTATCGGCCTCCACCAATGGCATCAGGTCTCACCCGCGTGCACAGGAAGTGGAGCAGAAGCGTTTGGACCGCATGAAGTTGTGTGCATGGCCCCTCTTCCCGCAGAACTGGCAGTGCAACACCGTCCGGTCCCTGTGGGCCGACCCTGAGAGAGAGAGAGAGAGAGAGAGAGAGAGAGAGAGAGAGAGAGAGAGAGAGAGAGAGAGAGAGAGAGAGAGAGAGAGAGAGAGAGAGAGAGAGAGAGAGAGAGACAAACGCTTGTTTTATTTCAGAGCAGTTAAAGCCGCACCTGCTGTGTGTTTCTAACAACATACACTAGTAACAACATACATAATTAGTAGATGACGGATCGACCGGTGATCTTTCTAACTTAGTCCTGCAATATTCAACAGAGAAACATGTGTATTTGATCCTTATTTAGGTATTTTTTAACCCATTTCCCCATGTATTGGTGTCTAAGAGACTAAAGTCAACAAAAATGTTGTTGAAACTGGAGTCACTGCCTGATGTGAGTCGAGTGCGGATTTGAGTCGCGCATGTGTTACTTTGGGACAAGTAGCATATAAGATGCTAACGAGAGACTCAATGCCAGTGGCCGAGACCGAGACAAGTCCAAGTCCAAATACTAGCGAGTCCGAGACCGTAGAAAACCGGTCTCGAGTCCGGACTCGAGTCCAACAGCCCTGAGTTTTAATGTTGCAAGACGTTTGTCAATCTGTAGCTGACGTGTGCATTGTGAAAAGCAATAAAAACGTCAACGAAGAACAGATCCAGATTTAGTTTTTAGCCTTTCATTATTCTGTTTCAACAAAGTCTTTATAAGCCAACGAGCTGAGACTCTTACTGTCTCCGGGGTCGTCCGTGTCTCCGGCCTCCTCCCCCTCCGACTCAGTGGACGGCTCAGCTGGTTTCTTTGTGTCCGTCACAGGCAACGCCGCGCTCCCATTGGTCCCGTTCACGTCCTCCGGTTTGGTCACCGGCTCTGGAACCAGCAGCGAGGAGCGGTTCACCTGCACCACAGACAGGTAGGTAAACACACCACGGACAGGTAGGTAAACACACCACGGACAGGTAGGTAAACACACCACGGA
>NC_048428.1:21878809-21879944 GCF_013103735.1 Etheostoma cragini
ACAAACACACGTAGGCCAGGTGATATACCTGTAACCAGGTAATTTGAGGTCACGTGACCTGTGTCGAAGTATTATCATAAGAACGTGTAACCTGAGTGGAGTCGCGTGTCAGTAATTGGATGAGCCTCGGACTCATACAGGGACAGGTACTCTGCTGCGTCACGGGTTTTAAGCTATAGCTGCATCAAACTCCACACACACATCACCGGAAACCACGCGGCTCTGCCTTCAAAATAAA
Organism: Etheostoma cragini; assembly: GCF_013103735.1. NCBI lineage: Eukaryota > Metazoa > Chordata > Actinopteri > Perciformes > Percidae > Etheostoma > Etheostoma cragini. The sequence goes on from NC_048428.1 coordinate 21,879,048, forward strand.
ATCTGAAAATTGCATTGCCAGGTAAATAACACTTCCTAGGATTTTTCTAAACAATAAATGCAGAAACAAATAACACAAACATATTAGGGACCAGTACCACCGATTGTTAGACTCATAGCCAAGGGGGTAAGGGAGCATCTGAAAAGCGTACCCCCTACGGAGAGATTATGTTGCTAACAAGCCATCACCAACCGTTAGCATCCCATTGACTCCCATTCATTTTGGTGTCACTTTGACAGCGAAAAACTTTACATCTGAAGCGTTTAAAGACTCTAAATGTCAGTTGTTTATTTCTAAAGAAACACGACAATGTATGCTATAAAATGCTCCATGTTATGGCTTCGTAGATGCTATTAAAAATATGCTAACAATTGTGTCAAAACCACGCAACTTTCTGTCGCACAGTAGAGAAATTACTGAAAAGACCTAGACTTAGACTCCTCTTTATAGCCTACTTCGATTTAGACTTCTCTTTAGATTAAGTCTTCTTTTTATCAAATTAAAAGTCAGGAGAAGCTCGCAGGCAATGGGGGGGGCGGATTCAAAATGCATTTAAAATGCACCCACATGCCGTCTATCAGCATGACACCTACATTACCCTTCATCGTCATCACGCTTTTATTTTGAAAGTGCGCACCAGAACTCCTGCCCTGACGTATGTGACCTGACGTTCCAGTTGCTATGGTGCATCGTGCATAGCAACCGAACCACTGAGAGGAAAAGTTGAGATGTTGTTGGTTTTTAATCCGCAGAAGATGTCTTCCATGAACACAGAAGAGTTACTTTGACCCAAAAATGCAAGCCACGAAGGTTCTCAAGCCCAGACCGGTGGAGGCTCCGAGCCAGACCCTCGAGAGACCCAGACCGGTGGAGGCTCCGAGCCAGACCCTCGAGAGA
>NC_048428.1:21880044-21881702 GCF_013103735.1 Etheostoma cragini
ACAACATGAAGACAACATGAGGACAACATGAGGACAACATGACGGTTAGACTATTTGTTTTATTTTACAGGACCTGTTGTTTCTTGTGCTTGTAAATCTTGAAAAAAAGGAAAGTCCGGCGCTCTGCTCTCGCTACGGCATCTCCATTTATTAAAGAAAGCTTTCTGTCTCTCTACATCGGGGATTCAAACTCAACTTTACGACAGGCCACACTGGACAACGATACAATGATAATCACATCGAGGGCCAGACATGTGGACCTTATTTACATGCTGTTATTTTAGAGAAAGTTAAATATGTTGACTGTACTATTGCGTGCCTCCTTTTAGTTTTCTGGCTTACAGTTTGAGCCACACAAAGCCCCCAAAAAGTTACTCAGCCATCATAGAAAAAAGTGACAAAAACACTGACACAAGGCTATAGCACCAAAAGAATTAAAAATAAAAGCGCCTGTAGCTAAAATGGCCTAAAATGCCTGAAAAAAAAGTGTTTTCACACAAAAAACGAGCCGAGCCTGGGTTCAGTTGGGTCCAGACCGAGACCTCCTCTTTCAATTGGACCAAAATTTGGTCTTTTGATCCGGACCGTGGTCCAAGACACCTCTCTCACCTGCACTTTGCACTTTTTTTAAATTTATTTTTTTATATTTCACACAATTTGTATGCAGTATTTACTCTGTGACTTCTTCTCTAAATCGCCAATAATCAAAGAGAGGAAACAGTTAGTAGATGATTAACAGATGAATGCTCTGAGCTCTGGACAACATGTTAAAGTTCTGTGGATTTGAACAAGTGTTTCTCAGTTTTTAAAGATAAAGAGATTAAACCTTTGGCTGCTCTGACCCCCCCCCCCCCCCCGAGTTAATATCAACACCATTCACACCTTTTGCTTCCCGCTGGTTTCCCAGAGGACAGTCTTCATGAGGTTTTCTCCAGTGGGAAAGTAAAACAGGAGCAACTGGTAATGCCAAAAACCTGAATAATCCTCCCGAGGGTTTGTTGTTGACTTCCGCGCATGAGTGACTTTTCTAAAATGTCGGACTGAGGCGAGCAAAACGCACCGCTGGCGCCCAATTACAACGTTATTAAGCATCAGTACTAGAACAAAGTTGACTGTGTGCAGCAATAACAACATTTATACAGCATTTCTTATTATTTTCTTGGATTAACGTTATAATGTAAAGCGTGATTCATATTCAATCTATACTAACTCAATCCTATTGTGTTGATTGGCAAATTTGGTGTAAATTCTGTTCTTTTTATTTATTTTTTATTACTTTTTAGTGTCTTCCGACTCCTGAAACCAAACCGACAACCTTCCTGTGCCGAAATGTGGGTTTCTGCAGTGGACTGGTGCTGGGAAAAGTTAACTTTGAGATATTGTCCTCGGGTAAAATTGACTCGTTTTCAGTTAATTTTCTCACAAAAAATGTGTCGTTGAAATAAGCCTGAAAATGTCAGCATTAAACATTTTAAAAACTTAGGAAAACAACAACAAAAACATGGAAAAAAGTGATAAATGTGGTGAAAAAAAACAATAATAATGTTGAAAAAACGTCAGCAAAACTCTATTTTTTCCATGGTTGAAGGTTAAGATAAAACCTAAATTAAACCGGTTGTTCCTGAGCTAACTCCCAGTGTGATCCAGCCCCCCCCCCC
>NC_048428.1:21881802-21885398 GCF_013103735.1 Etheostoma cragini
TGTGTGTGTGTGTGTGTGTGTGTGTGTGTGTGTGTGTGTGTGTGAGAGATTACAGTTTCCTTTGTTTGCTTTTATCTGAGTATGTTTCACATCCCTATCAGCCTCGGGTTACACATCTTTGGCTTTGTTTGCTTTGTGAATAAACATAATTTATGCATATATACACATACAGTATATATATGCATATATGCAGTGGAGCTCAAAAGTTTGGGCCCCCCAGGTAAAAATGTGTATTAATGTGCATAAAGAAGCCAATAAAAAGATGGAAAAATCTCCAAAAGGCATCACATGACAGATTAGACATTCGTTTTCAAAATAACCAAAAACTAAAGTTTGGGTACTCACAAAAAGTTTGGGCTCACAAAGCCGGAGAAGGCTAGAAGAAGATAGCAATATCCTCTGTTGGGGAGGTAATGAAGAAATGGCCGCCGTCAGGAACAGTGGAAGTTAAAGATCTGGAAGACCAAGAAATATCAGACAGAACAGCTTACAGGATTGGGAGAAAGCAAGTCCAGACCCCCGTTAGACTGCCCGATCCATCCAGAAAGACCTGCAGACACTGGAGGTGGTCTACACCAGTCCACTATAAAGAGATACTTGTACAAACATGGTCTTCGTGGAAGAGTCATCAGAAGAAAACCTCTTCTACATCCTCACCACAAAAATCAGCGTTTGAAGTTTGCAAATGAACATATAGACAAGCCTGATGCATTGTGGGAACAAGCTCTGTGGGCCGATGAGGTTTAAATAGAACTTTTTGGCCGCAATGAGCGAAGGTACGTCTGGAGAAGAAAGGGCACAGAATTTAATGAAAGAACCTCTGTCCAGCTGTTAAGCATGGGGGGTAGGGGGGTCCAACATGCTTTGGGGGTGTATTGCAACCAATAGCACAGGGAACATTTCACAAGTAGTCGAAAAATGAATTTAATTATTTTTTTTGCAAATTTGGGACTCTAACTTGATGCCATCTGTGAAAAAGCTGAAGTTAAAGAGAGGACGGCTTCTACGAATGGATAATGATCCTAAACAGACCTCAAAATCCACGGTGGATTACACCAAGAGGCGTAAACTGAAGGTTTTGCCATGGCCTTTACAATCTCCTGACCTTAACATAATAAAATCTATGGATCAACCTTAAAATAGCGGAAATCTCAAAGAACTGGAAGACTTTTGGAAGAAGAGATGGGCGAAGATACCTCAAACAAGAATTAAAGACTCTTGTCTGGCGGAGGGGGGGGGGGGGGGTACAAGGTATAAACTCTGCAGGGTGCCCGAACGGTTGCAGACGCCATTGTTTTGTTTCCTGTTATTTTGAAAGTGTAAATGATGGAAATAAAATCTAACTTTTTGTAACATATCATACGAATGTCTAATCTGTCATTTGATGCCTTTTGAAGATTTTTCCATCTTTTCTTGGCTTCTTTATGCACATTAATACAGATTTTTACCGGGGGGGCAAAACCTTCAAACCCTACTGCATACACGTATACACATATATACTTATACATGTGCAGATATACACATATAAATACACACACACGTATATAAACATGTACTGTTTATATGTACGTACATACTGTACATATACATACACACTATATATATACACATGTATACAGTACATACTGTACATTTATGCATATACATATTTTATATATTTTTTTGTTTGACAGTACTAACATTTTGTATTTATAGTGAATATGGTATTTTCCATATACTTAGTATTTTATAAGTCACAGTGTTTATAAGAAACCTAAACCTGAAGGCTCTGAGTCCAGTTTGCACCGTGCTGCCGTGGCCCTGCTTTATCGTAGGTATGGGTCGGGGTTTGGGTTTTATTAACGAACTCCAGACCTGTCCGGTTTGTCAAGCTCTGAAAAAAACTACACTTTGGTCACAGAAAGCAACTTTTGGTGATAAAAGACATATTATAGACGTACAGCTGTCTTATAATTACATTGTTTTACTTACCCTGTATTGTTTTGCATTTTAATTGTTTACTCGTTGGGTTTCTAGACTTCGCGCACGCACACGCGCACACACACACACGCGCACACACACACACACACACACACACACACACACACACACACACACACACACACACACACACACACACACACACACACAGCTTTTCTAGGAAATGTAAGAAGATGTCATCACTCTAAAGATCTTCCTGACTCCTTTCCCTCCTCCCTTCTGTTCCAGGTCTCACAGACTCATCCTGCAGGGACACCTGGTCTGGTGCGAGCCAATCAGAGCCCCTCCCCTCTGAAGCAGAGGGTATCCCAGCAGACATTGCTCCTGGGGAAAGGTCTCAAAGGGTCTGGCCAAGACCAGGTGCTGCTTAGAGCTCAGATGGTAAACATAGAGAGACAAAGACCCACTCACTCACACCTCTGATCCGGGTTGCTGTTGTTGTTTTTTGTTTTTTTTATAAGTTGGACAGTACTGGGCGTAAGACTGATTTAATGAGACACAAATACGACAGAAGAGCTAATTAACTTTAAATAAGGACCGTTTTCACTGCTGTGGAAGCACAGGGCAGCCATGTTGGATTTTAAGGTCTGGGTACTGTGAGGTTCTCCGGTCTTTCCGAGGCGGAAACTTAACTTCAGGAGACATTTCTGTTGAAATGTCCGACTTGGACATTGATAATGTTGACTTCCCAGTTTAAATGCAACGCCCCAATAATCTTGGCTCGTCCCCAAGGCCTTTACTTTGGGAACCACTGCACTACAGCACCAAATGTGGATTAATCCACCGCTGAAAATAGTCCCAAACAAAAGATTTTTGTCCCCTTTTGTTGGATTAAAAACTACAGTGAGCACCTGATTTAGGAAATTACTGATGAAACTACACATTTGCGAGCTGTTGAAAGATTAACGTTGAATCATGCCTCGTCTGAACTATAAAATGCAAAGAATAGGAGACATAGAGATTAAGATATATCAGTGTGGGGGTGTTACGAGTCACTCACAGTGAAAAAACATGCGTATCTTTTTCAGCGCTTGAACATGATGAGACTCTGTGCTTTAATCCCTGCTCTCCTCTGTTCATTTCCTCCTCTTTACTGCCTCCTCTCCTTCCTGCAGCTGATTCTTACGTCTGCTATGCGACCTGCCCTGTCCTCCTCTTCCTCTCCCCCTTCCTCTAACCCCGCCTCCGCTCAGGTGAGCAGCCGAGCATATCAGGGCATAGCAGGACATAGCATGGTGTAACAGGACATATCAGGGTGTAACAGGACATATCAGGGTGTAGCAGGACATATCAGGGCGTAGCAGGACATAGCATGGTATAGCAGGACATATCAGGGCGTAGCAGGACATAGCGTGGTGTAGATGGAGATATCAGGGTGTAGCAGGACATATCGGGGTGTAGCAGGACATAGCATGGCATAGCAGGACATATCAGGGCGTAGCAGGAGATATCAGGGTGTAGCAGGACATAGCATGGTATAGCAGGACATACCGGGGTGTAGCAGGACATATCAGGGTGTAGCAGGAGATATCAGGGTGTAGCAGGACATAGCATGGTATAGCAGGACATATCGGGGTGTAGCAGGACATAGCATGGTATAGCAGGACATATCGGGG
>NC_048428.1:21885498-21889126 GCF_013103735.1 Etheostoma cragini
TAGTGTTGAAAATGTCAAAAAAGTGCCAAACATTGAAATAAAGTCTCAAAAGTGTGGAAAAAAGGGACAAAAACATCAAAAAAGTTAAAAACATTGATAACAAGCGTCAACAAAAGTGTTGATTTTCGGCAATTACGTTTTACTTTTTACATTTTATTTATTACAATGTTTTTAAAAGAGTTTATTTGCACAACATCTAAAAGAAAACACACATAAGTGTGTAAATTTTGCAAGTGTTACGCTAGTCTCGCTTTGCCAGACCGTCCACCAAAGCACCGTGGAGGAAGGTCTGGCTAGTCCACTCGGCATTCCTGGATGGGTTATTGGCATTTCTTTAAGCCAATCACAATCGTCGTGGGCGGGGCTAAGCAAAGCACCGGACATAAGCCGCTGTGCCGCTACTAAATAGCCTCCGGAAGGAACTTGTTTTGGTGGAACATGTTCAAAAGTGGTTTTAGTCGACCCCCTTAACACGCAGTAGACACACAATAGACTTGGGCCCACATGCAGTAGTTTTTGTACCTTTTTCCAATGTTTTTTGGCCCGTTTTAACTTTTTGTTTTCGTTCTTTCCCTGATGGCTAACTTACTTTTTTGGGGTCTTTATGTCAACCAAGCTTTAAGTGAGAAAATTACATGAGACATGCAATAATAAGACAAATGATGCTAGACATTTACGATGAAATAACAGCATGTGAATAACCAAAACAGGTCTGGCCCTGGAGGGGATTCTAGTTGTCTAGCGTGGCCCTTCATGGGATTGGGTGTGACACTCCTGCTCCAAAGGAATAAAGAATGAGTATTTTTATGCTGGTCCTCTATGTTAATTCAAAAATGGATGCAAAATAATAACAGTGATGCAAAGAGATGCGAAACAACCAAACCAGATGATTAAAAGTAGACTCTTGGAGAGTCTCTGAGTTTGGTCGTCTTGTTATAAACAGGGTGTGGGAAGTGTGTCTGTGTGTGTGTGTGTGTGGGGGGGGGGACTCTTACATGTCTGGGCCCAAGGGCCCATTGTCTCATTATCTGCCCATGTTATCAGAGCCATGGCAGCAGTTCATGTGACAAAACTGAAAATCATCCTACAGGGACTTAAAGTGTGAGTGTGGTGTTGCCTGGAGAACCACAGGGAGTCTTACACTCTTATATGGAGGTATGGTGTCAATACAAAGTGTATTATATTTGAAAAACATTAATAAAGGGTAGATCATTCTTTCTTAAATGTAAAGTGGGGTTATTCTTGTTGACGATAACATACTGTACATCATGCAGCTCCTACATAGTGTTGATAGTTTGTCTCTCAAATCAATTGTTTTTGCATGATAGAGAAACAAAGAATTCATCAATTGTTGCCAAGTTATCTCTATCCATCTCTTATTCGATGAGTCAGCCGATTTTCTTAGCCCTAAAATCAATAAATATGGGCTTTGTCTCGTCAAAATCAACAGAAAAATGGGGTTTTGGAGCCCAGGGGTCCCAGTATGGCTCCAGGAGAACCCCCTACAGAAAAATGGGGTTTTGGAGCCAGGGGTCCCAGTATGGCTCCAGGAGGACCCCTTACAGAAGAATGGGGTTTGGGAGCCCAGGGGTCCCCCGTATGGCTCTAGGAGGCCCCACTACAGAAAATGAGATCCTGATGTTATTATTAGGGCTGGATTAAAATAATCAAGTCTCTTTATATATATATTTTAAAAAAAGATTATTTTTTGGCCTTTATTTTTGACAGGACAGATGAAGATACAGTATGAAAGGGAAGGGGGGGTGACATGCAGCAAAGGGAAGCAGGTTGGAGTTGAACCCAGGCCCACTGTGTGAGGAGGACTAAACCTCTATATCCCCAAGTTCATCTTTAAAACCCACCACTAACTTTTGGGGGGTCAGTTTTTAATGTAAACAAGAACCTGGTGAATTGTAAAACCTTTTGGAGGGTTGCTTTTTGTTTTTACACTTTACAGCAGAAGTTCCCTGAGAATCTCGTTGGTTTTCAAGCAACATTTGTCTCGCAACTGAAATTTCCCGAACCTACAACGCAACCCTAACTGATAATGAATCGAACATGTGATCGAATCGGGACCTCGTGAATCAGAATCGAATTGATTTGGGAAATTATACCAGCCCTAGTTACTACAGTGTAACCTTTAGGCTACTGAAAGTTATCTCCACAGGACTAAAAACAGCAAAACGAGCACAGAAAGATGCAAAACGACTACAAAATGGATGCAAAACGAACACATAAAATATGTTTGACAAAACATTTATAAAACAGGAAGCAACGAGACTAGAACAGATGCAAATCAATAACACGCAAGAAATGCTAAACTACTAAGATAGATGCCAAGTTAGCTGCCTGCAGATGGACGTGGGAGCCAAATCTCCTCGAAAGGGGGGTTTCATGTTAAATTAGGGGTGAATCTGCAGCCTAAACTCAGCTAAATTCACGCAACATCATCACGCAAGCAGGTGCTTCTCCACGCACGCAGAGTGCGGGCAGATGCTCACATCTGGCCCGCAGCCTGTAGACCCGCCAGCGACACTTTACCCCGCAGACAACGGCGAAGACACTAATTACACGAGTCCCAGTGCACGCTAGTGACACTTAGGCCAGAGATCATGCATGTGACTATCAAAAAAAAAAAAAAGATGGAGACAGGCCTTCACAGTGCAGAAGTCTCACGATAATAACATTTGGGGGAAACTGTCATGTCCACGTTATGCGTAAGGCGCTCCGGTCACCTACCCGGTAGTTTCGGCCTCGTCCTGCAGGTTATGCCCGGTGTCGGCCATCCGGGAGAGAACGCATGTCGGGAAAGTCTGTTGCTGTTATCTGATGAGCGGCTCTGGGCTTCTACAGCAGGGTCGCCAGGCTGAAATGGGCGTGTATGAAGCCTCACTTCCTCGTCTGACAGCGCAGGGGCCGCTGCTGCGAAGTGCGCGTCACGCTCCCCCCAGATAATAACCCCCCCCCCCGACTCACCTGCGATTATGTGCCGCTAAACTCCAGCAGAGAGGCAAAATAAAACGCAAAATTGCAGCGCAAAACAGGCCTTGTTTATGATGTGCATGGGCTTGTGTCGCACTTTGATCAGGATTTCGTCACATCCCGAGCTTTTGCCACGGAGCAGTCCGTAAATCCAGCACCCAGACGGGGAGAGGGGGGTCGTGGTGCCCGCTGTCCTCCGGTGGACCACCACCGCTGCACCTGCCGGGTCTGTGGTGGGGATCAGCCCGCCTCTGGGCCACCGTGAAGCGGCTGCGAGGGGCCTGGTTAGTCCGCTGGTCGGGAGGAGAAGTGCAATGGAAGGCAGTCTTCACAGGGCGGCGGCGGCGAGACAGCACCACTCAGAGCTCTGGAGGACCGCGAGGACCCTCCTAAAAACACCCGCGCTGCACGCGCAATGGTTCCCTAAAGCACCGGGATGGATAGAATAGGATAGAGTAGAAAGCCTTTATACTCGTTATACACGAGCAGTACCTGTGAGATTGAAGCAGGCCTTCCGTTAGCATGAGTATTTATTACCATCTTAAAGAATCTTATAATCTGTATTCAGTTCTGTTTATTAAAGAAGGGGACCGTCCACATTTATAAAAACGCATGATTATTCATTAAGGATTTTTAACCCTCGTGT
>NC_048428.1:21889226-21895344 GCF_013103735.1 Etheostoma cragini
TAAAAGCACTCTCTTGCAATGTAAAGTCCTGCACACTAAATTATACTTGATCAAGTATTATCAGCAACATGTACTTTAAAAGTATAGTCTTTTTTTATGGAAATCTACACCTTATATTTGAAGAAACAGTACATATTGCTCTCGCTCCTGTACCTTGTTCAAGGCGTGGTCTTTGAACGCATCAGGCCTTTCTTATGTAAGACAGAGGCAGAGACACTGAGTCACTGGAAAAAGATCTGCTGTACACACTGTTCTTTATTTACCTGAAACAAACCCACCGTGTGCGTGTCTGTGTGTGTGTGTTTGTATGTGTGGGTGTTTGCATGTGTGTGTGTTTGCATTTGTGTGTGATTGCAGGTGTGTGTGTTTGTGTTTGTATGTTTGTGTGGAGGTGTGTGTTTGTGTGTTTGTGCTTGTGTTTCTGTGTGTGTCTGCGCGCCTTTGTGTGTTTTCGCTCGTGTGTATGCTCGTGTGCGTGTGCTCGCGTATTTGTGTGGGTGTGCTTGTGTGCGTGTGCTCGCGTGTTTGTGTGTGTGTGCTTGTGTTTGTGCCCGTTTGTACACGTTTGTTCGTGTGTGTGTGCGCACGCGCGCGTATGCCACTTAAAACACTGACTGAACCGTTCAAATAGTGAGCTAATGGTAATATAACCACGAATCAATGCTGCGGGGGACAAAACGTGTGTGTGTGTGTGTGTGTGTGTGTGTGTGTGTGTGTGTGTGTGTGTGTGTGTGTCCGTCTCTCTTTCACCAGCAGAGGTCGCTTTCTGTCTGTTTCATAAGCAATGCAGGTCCACAAGGTGGGTCAGTGATGATGACAACACAGCATGTTGTGTAAATGATAAATGATGACGGTGAAAAACCATGGAGAAAAAAAGGAGAACAAGGAGGGAATGGGAGAAAATAGGTAGATTTTTTTTTTTAAAGGAGAATTAAATGAGAAAGGGGGAAAAAGTGGTAAAATAGGGAGAGAAAATGTAGAAAAAATAGAAGAACAAGGGAGAAAACATGAGGGGAAGGTGGAGAAAATGTAGAAAAGGAGAAAAAAATAAGATAGATGAGAGAAAATAGGGGGAAAAGGGGAGAAAAACAGGGAGAAAAGGATCATAAATGATCAATATAATAGTCAGAGTAGAATCTAAAATACCATAGCAGTGAGAAAAGGTCATCAAGCACGTGAAGCACATGATCAACAGACAAGTAGGGTATAAATACTTTGTTTTCTTTGGGAGGATTGCAGTATTTTCAGATTAAAGGCCAGCGAGCTAAATGTCAGCATCGTGCTTCTCTGGCATGCATAACTAAAACGTCAGATTAGGTGACTGAAACAACCAAGTGCGCATGCGTCGGAGATATTGCAATATTTGTAGTTGATGCAGCTGTTTTGTGTAGCCATAATTGTAGTCCAATAGAGACGCCATTCTGTGACGCTGATGCTGCATTCACGGAGTCCTGGTAAGCTCCGACGTTTCAGTGCCGAGTACTCAGAAGGTGAGCCCAGTGTAGCAAATTTATTTTTAAATATTAATTATTTGATGAATTCATCCGAATACAATAATGGTAATTATTAATCTACCTATTAACTTTATGTGTCTAAGCGGTAAGGTGGCCCTGAAGGACAAAACACAACAGTTCACAAAACAATGAAATGAAATGTTTGCTCTTAAGAGTTCTGGGAAATGTGTTTTCTAAAATGTTGTTGTGTTTTCTTAAATGTTGAGTTTTCTTAAATGTTGTGTTTTCTTAAATGTTGAGTTTTGTGAAAGGTTGTTTTGTGAAATGTTGTTGTGTTTTCTGAAATGTTGTTGAGTTTTGTAAAATGTTGTTTTTTGTGAAATTTTGTTGAGTTTTGTGAAATGTTGTTTTGTTTTGTGAAATGTTGTTAAGTTTTGTGAAATATTGTTGTGTTTTCTGAAATGTTGTGTTTTCTTAAATGTTGTTGTGTTTTCTGAAATGTTGTTGTGTTTTGTGAAATGTTGTTGTGTTTTCTAAAATGTTGTGTTTTCTGAAATGTTGTTGAGTTTTCTTAAATGTTGTGTTTTGTGAAATGTTGTGTTTTCTTAAATGTTGAGTCTTGTGAAATGTTGTTTTGTGAAATGTTGTTGTGTTTTCTGAAATGTTGTTGAGTTTTGTAAAATGTTGTTTTTTGTGAAATTTTGTTGAGTTTTGTGAAATGTTGTTGTGTTTTCTTAAATGTTGTGTTTTCTTAAATGTTGTTGTGTTTTCTGAAATGTTGTTGTGTTTTGTGAAATGTTGTTGTTTTGTGAAATGTTGTTGTGTTTTCTAAAATGTTGTGTTTTCTGAAATGTTGTTGTGTTTTGTGAAATGTTGTTGTTTTGTGAAATGTTGTTGTGTTTTCTTAAATGTTGTGTTTTCTGAAATGTTGTTGTGTTTTGTGAAATGTTGTCTTTTCTTAAATTTTGTTGTGTTTTCTAAAATGTTGTGTTTTCTTAAATGTTGCGTTTTCTTAAATGTTGAGTTTTGTGAAATGTTGTTGAGTTTTCTGAAAAGTTGTTTTTTCTTAAGGGAAATGTTTTTAAAGATGTTAAAAAAAAAATCACATATAAAGACTTGGATTAAAACAGAAAATGTCCAGATCTTATAACATCAAAATATGGAAAATCATAATGTATAATAATGACAAACAGACAAAAGTTGAATTAAAACCACAAATAAAAATCTTCAACTATGTGTAAGGATTCTCTGAATAAGCATAACAATAACACATAATTAAGGATGGGGGTGCCTAATTCTTTTTAATTAGCCTTAATAAAGTTAATTAATTTGTCCCAAGAAGAATAAAAACATTGATTGCTTTATCAATAATTCCAAAAAAGGCTACAAATAGGCCTAAAAAACCTAGAAGTGTATAAAAGAACACACATATAAAAAAATTATTTTACTCTAAAATAGCATTTCAGGAAAATTGTTTTGTGTAGATTGGGGAGTAAAAAAAAACTTTTTTGTAATATATACATTATACATAGACTGTTTAATTAAAGACAAAGTGACATGTAACGTGCTCAAGAGTCTTTCACTAACCCTGTTTATGACTTAATTTGCTTGAGCATTTTTGCACTTTTTGTTGTAGCGTGCGTATTTCCGACGGCGCCTGAAGGCAGCATGATTCGGTGGCTGCTGAGCTGATCTTTGTGCGGTCGCAGTTAGCAACGGACAGCAAACACACATACACACACATACACACACAGAGGAGCGCGAGACGGCGGAGGAGCCAGCTTTGGGGCCCGAAAACTCACCCATACAACGATTACACTGTGACAGCGACGGCCTTAAAATGGTAGGAAGACACCGCAGAGTTGTTATCGTTTTTTTGTGTGTGACAATCAATCCAGCCTGGAGCTAGCTGGCTAATGCTAAACGGTTAGCTAGCTAGCTAGCTAGCTAGCTAGCGAACTGTTTCCCTGACTCATTATTGAGCAGAAGCTAGGCTGCCATTTTACACCAACAACACAGGCAGTTGGTCTCTCCTAGCCACTGCGGTTAGCTCGGCCGAGACTACACTCATGTTAAATACACTCCAAAAAGTACATGTGTATCTAAACAAATACTAAATATGCTCTAATTAGAGGTCATATTTTGATTCAAAGCTCCGGCGCCGGGCAGCCAAGCTAACTGGCTAACCCGAGAAGCTAATGGTAGCTAGCAGTGTTGCGTAGCAGTGTTTCACTCCATTTTTTCCCACTTTCTAGGCTTGGAGATGTTTGGGAAATATGAAGTAAAAAGGGTTCAGACTCTATGATAAGACTCAATAACCAGGACCGCTGTGTCAGGGGGAAGTATTGTTGATTGCTCACTGCCTCCTTGATTTTTAAAGCTCTCATAATGTGCTCATTTTCAGGTTCATACATGTGTTTTTGAGGATTTACTAGAGCGTGTTTACATGCTTTAATGCTCAGAAAACACATTATTTCTCTCGTACTGTTTGTCTAAATATACCTGTATCCACTCCTTTCTAAAAAACACTTTGTCTTAGTGCCTGTCTCTTTAAGGCCCCCTCCTGGAAAAAAAAACCCAGTCTGCTCTGATTGGTCAGAGTTTTCATGTCGTACACATCTGCGCACTCGGAGTCTCTGCACCATCATTGCAGCCGGGGAATGCTTGTAACGCCACTTTCTGCCTATATATAGTATGGATGTATCATCACAGCCTTACAGAAGCCGTGACAGCTTGTTTTAAAAGCAGTTTCTGAACACGGTATATGTGTATTTCTCTGTGGATTGACGCTTTGGTACTTTCACGCCATGTATATAGCAACTCAACCTGCTTTTATTATTATAATGACATGCAAAATGTCACTTTCTATAGGAAGAGACCTTTTTAAAGGGAAACAATTGCTGTTAGCATACCTGGTTTTAAGTTTTAAATTCATACATTTTCCTTTTTTTGCGAGGGACGTTTATAAATGCTTGACATTTATGGGTCAGTCGTGTAAAATTGTAGATATTCAGTTTACTGTCACAAAGAGAGACGAAACTGGAAAATGTTCACATTTAAGAAGCTGGAATCAGAGAATTTCTGCTTGAACTGATTAATCGATTATCCAAATAGTTGCCGATTCATTTTATAGTTCACAACTAATCGGTTCATCTTTGCTGATCAACAACATCATTTCACAGTTAAATAGCTGTAATAAAAATGACTCTCGATCGGTCTGATATTGCGTTTTAAACCTGATGTAGCCCAATATTCATATTATGTTGATAGATCTGTCAATTTCTAAAATAATCCTGGAAAATTGAATATAATTTATGCAATTCTTGCACCCATTTTAACTGAAATTCCGCCATGTGTTTAGGATTTTTAGTCCTTTTTATGGTCTTTATTGGGACTAAATGGGAACTAGCATCCTTGAAACGGCATCCTGATTTGGTCATGTTAGCTTTGTCTCTCTATGGAGGGGGGGGGGGGGGCGGCAACAGTCTTTATAGTGAGACATGAGGCTGAATTGAACATGTGCAGACACGATGTGTCCTCTCAGATTTAACCTGGTTCAGTGGGAGGATCGGTGTGTGTTGGTACAGGCTGAAGGTGGGTGTTTTTTTAAGGAAGTAAAGAACATCTGCTGTAGGATGATCATTCTGCATATAAACCACGATTTAAAAACCACTGCAGACCTCCCTAGTCTTGCATACATGGTTATAGAGAGCCTTATGCCAATTTACACAACGTCTGCTCTGTCATATTTTGTGTAATTTGTCAGTTTGATGAGAAACGGTCGAGTAAAGTCAACCATTTGTAGCATGAAATACCTCAAAAATACAGCACTGCTAGTTGTCTTTTCTTAGAGTTTTGTTGTTTTTGGCGTTAGGGAATCGGTTTATGATAAGAGCACACACGTTCGTCAAAATAAATACATATTTCTTATTTGTCTGCTGCTCATTCTGTTTAAAAAAAAATAGTGAGAACATTGAATCGTGGACTCGAAACCGTGTGTATAGAATCGTAAGTTGGGTGGATGGTTACATCCCTAATATCTGTAGATGGTAGTGATGTTTATACTACATGGAGCCCCTATGTGTCCCTTTCCCAGCTTTCTCAACATGTGCTGAGTCTAGCAGACGGATCCTTCCTCTGCCCAGCATCACGCTGGCATGCATCGGCCTGAATTAGTGTTTGGCAGTGTCACATGACTGCTGCTCCTTCTAGGGAAGCACAATTGGCAAATCAGCAACATGTAAACAAGCTGAGACGAATAACACATTCAAAACATGCAGCAGTGACGTCACTTTGCCCCTGAAAGACCTCAGTCCTGATTCAGGCTTTGCCCCGTCTGACCCGTCCAGGTCTGGCTGAGGGCAGTGATTGCGTCCCCCTTAGAGATAGCGTGAGAAGCTCAGTCCTCCGAGAGGAGCTCGGAGTAGAGCCGCTGCTCCTTCATGTCGAAAGGAGCCAGTTTAGGTACATCGGGCATCTGGTAAGGATGCCTCCTGGGGGGGGTCCCTAGGGAGGTGGTCCAGGCACATCCAGCTGGGAGGAGACCTCGGGGAAGACCCAGGACTAGGTGGAGGAACCTCCAGATTGGAGGAGGCCTCGGAGAAGACCCAGGACTAGGTGGAGGGATGTCCAGCTGGGAGGAGGCCTCGGAGAAGACCCAGGAC
>NC_048428.1:21895444-21897766 GCF_013103735.1 Etheostoma cragini
CCAGGACTAGGTGGAGGGACGTCCAGCTGGGAGGAGGCCTCGGGGAAGACCCAGGACTAGGTGGAGGGATTATATCTCAAACCTGGCCTCGGGATCCACAGTCGGAGCTGGTTGATGTGGTTTGGGAAAGGGAAGCTTTGTGGTCCCCTGCTGGAGCTGCTGCCCCCGAGACCCAAGACCGGATGAGGGGATGTAGATAGATAGATGGAAGGCCGGCAGCAGGCGGCAGTATTTGGAGAAGCGGTGCGTCGAGATGTTTGCTCCTAATTTGCATGAAAAGTTAATTTATGCAAATCAGGGGCGTCCAGCTCCGCTTGCCGCCTCTCCCTCTCAGGAAAACCTTTTTAAGGGACCGTTGTCGATCTTAAATGAAAAGATTGAGCTGTGAACTATTTTCCTAAAATAAGAGAAAGTCGCTGTGTTGTTCTGTTTTGAAGTCCGGGAGCAGACAGCTGACACAGCGTTCGTCCAATCAGGTGCAGCCGTTGTGGTTGTAGGAGGGGGGGGGGGGGGGGGCCCGATTCGTTTCAGATATCTCACGTCCCAATATTTATTTTTTGTTACTACAGCCCGCGGATTAAAAATTTTTTGCACTGACTCATAATTTCGATGGAGAAAAATTGCACTTTTTAATTTTTTCAGTGTTTTTATTTGTGCATTCGTCCCTGAAAGTGACTTAAAATTTGAATTTATTTGACACATCCGATTTTATGTGTTGATAAAATTACATTTTCTTACTGTAAGATTAAAGGGAGAAGAACTTATTCATTATTTTACCTACTACTGATAAAAAAAAAAGCAAATACAGGTTCATCTTTTTGGACTTGGCTCTGTTTAATTTAAATTTTTTATTTTTGTATGAATCCTGAGAGTGACTTTATTTTGTTGTTGGATTGATCGCTTACACCAGCATGCACTACGCACTCATTTACTTAAACAGGGCTGTGTTAAACAAGTTCAATAAATAGAGATTTTAACCTTATATTGAAATTGGTTTTATATATATTGTGAATTGAGCAATGGGAAAATAATCGCTAATTAAAAAATTGATCAGATTAGATTCAGATTCAATTTAGAAAATACTTTATTTATTTGTTTTTGTTTGTTTATGTGTTTTAATACTATATTCCCAGAGTGGGGAAATTCCCTTATTAACGCAGCAGCGGTTTCCTACAATATAAAAAGAAGAAGAAGAAACACGTAAACACACAGACAACGAGCCGAATCGTTAGATTAGTCAACAAATCGCAAAAATAATTGATAAATTAATTGTTATATGCAACATGTCGCAAAGGACACTCAGACTTTTTGTGTTTAGTTGAAATAAAATATTGGCAGAAAACTGCACTGTAAAAATAAATAAAACAGTTTTTAATGGTTTAAATGCTTTTTATGTTCCGTTCAATGTTCAATTTATTCAGTAAAAAGTGGGAAATGATTTCCTTTCGTTTGTTTTAAATGCAACAAGTGTGTTTTGCGAGCAATATTTTAAAGATATTTAACAACGCTAATGCATATTTTACTCACATCGTGCAGCACTACTCATCACTCATCATGTTGTCTTCCCGTCAAATTTGACCCGTTTTCAGTTTTTTCATCACAAAAAATTTGCCTTTGAAATAAGCTGAAAATGTCATCATTAGAAATACCAAATAAGTTTGGGAAAAACATTAAAAAAAAAGGGCACCCACAACATTGAAAACGTGACAAAAATGTCAGAAAAAGCGACAACTATACAACGGTAGCGTATATGGTGCAGCAGCGCTCATCTCTGAGATTCATCTGAAGACTTATTGATCCTCATGAATCATTCTCTCTGGTTGTTTTTGTTTTTGTTTTTGTTTTGGACACCAGGAAGAAGAAAGTTAAATCGTGTTGTGTGTATTTTGCTTTGTTTGTGTTGGTGATGTAGGGTAGTGGGTTGTTGAGTCTGACCGGGTAATCAGATTTAACAGGCGGAGCTTGTCCCCACAAACTCTCTCTCTCTCTTTTTCTCTGTCTCTCTCTCTCTCTCTCTCTCTGTTTCTGTCTCTCTTTTTCTCTGTCTCTGTGTGTCTCTCTCTCTCTCTCTCTCTGTTTCTCTCTCTCTTTTTCTGTCTCTCTCTCTCTCTCTGTTTCTGTCTCTCTTTTTCTCTGTCTCTCTCTCTCTCTCTCTGTTTCTCTCTCTCTTTTTCTCTGTCTCTGTGTGTCTCTCTCTCTTTCTGTCTCTCTTTTTCTCTGTCTCTCTCTGTCTCTCTCTCTCTGTTTCTGTCTCTTTTTCTGTCTCTCTCTCTCTGTTTCTGTCTCTCTTTTTCTCTGTCTCTCTCTCTCTCTCTCTCTCTC
>NC_048428.1:21897866-21905923 GCF_013103735.1 Etheostoma cragini
CCCCCCCCCTCCCCACCGTTTTGTTAGAATTCTCCATTAGCAAAACACATAAAATAAAATGAATGAAAAATGATAAATCTTAACCCAAACAAGTGACTTTTCTTCATGAAGAAGTGCGATGTAAATACACAAGTGCCTCAAAAAGTTAATGCCAAGCCCTGCTGATGTTATTATATTATATTAAAATTTTTAGTTATATAATTATAGTTAGTAGTAGTTAAAGTTTATTATTATAGTTATATTAATATATATAGTTATATTAATAATATTGCTTGTCCTGGCTCACTGACACCATCATAAATAGACCTGTTGACAGTCTACGTGTCTGTTGACACACGTTCAGGCTCATTGTTCCCCGGCGGGTCGTGACCTTTGACCTCTGGGCCGTCTCCCCCCCCCCCCATCATGCATATTATTATTTTAGGCCAGGTACCGTAGAGAGAGAGACTAGGTTCTGGTGTGGGAACCTGAAACCTGATCCCGGTGCGGCTGTGAAGGGCACCTTTCTTTCTTTTACCACCAGTGAATAGAAGTATCAGGGGGACGGGGGGCGGGGGGGGGGGATCAATGAACGCTCTACCTTGTGGAGCCGAATGGCTACTCGGTTAGGTATTGTCTGCCCCAGTTGCCATGGCAACTGCTGGAGCACCTCAGGTAGGTAGGTGGGTGGGTAAGGCTGTGGAGACTGAAACCGGTCTAGAGTCTGGACTCTGCATCCATCACCATCCAACCGGAGCAGCAAACACTAATCAAACTAGTCAATTAGTCGCCGACTATTTAGATCTTTTGATCATCGGTTTCGAGTTGTTGTTTTTTTTTTTTTTTTTTTTTAAATGAAAGAAACTTCATAGTTTTGATGTCATCTTGTCAAATGTGAACGTTTTCTAGTGTCTTCTCTCCTCTGTGACAGTAAACTGAATGTCTGTGAGTCGCGGACGTCAAACGAGACATTTGAGGACGCCACAGTGGACTTTGAGAATGAATCTTTCCCAGATTTCTGTTCAAGCTCGAGACACTCCTGATCCCAGCGTCTGGTGCTTACAGCAGGTGATGCAGGAAGTAGTTTTGCAGTTGATTTGGGAACAACGGCAGCAGAGATCAGCTGGGGGCGGGGGGGCGGGGGTGGGGGGATGCTGCAGACGGACGTTGGGCTTTGAGAGGTCGACAGGTTTAATCCAATGAAGGCCCGGGTCTTGATGTTTCCTAGAACGTTCCTTCTGTCTCGTTCCTTCTCTTTATCATCGTTCCCTGAGTGTTACTTTGAGGACTGGAAGTAGAAAATGTACTGCAGTATCTGAATTAAAACCTAGTACTGGCCAGTGTTTTCCCCCAGCTTTGTGGAAGACTAAGGTGTGCACATTTGGCGGGGGTTTTAGGCGTCTTTCCTTAAGAAAAAGTAACATTACTCCATAAAAACAAAAATGCAATTTCTGCAGTAAATTTTGCATCTCTTTCTAGATTTGTTGTGTCTCTTTTTGGTCATTTTTCTTTTCTTTAGGGGTAGTTTTGAGTACCCCCCCAGACTAATGGTCAATCTTAACCCGTTCGTGCCGGATGCTTCGTGCCGACACATCTACCGCTACCGGTTACGGCGTCGCGTAACTCTGAGCCTCCTGCCGGCGGCTGCGTGGCGCAGCGTTCTGTATTCGTCGGTCTTTTCATGACGCGTGCAGCACAGAACACACTGTCATTGGTTCAAATACACAGGAGGCGGGTCTTGTTGGCTATTTAAAGCCACGTGACCACCAAAATGTACCGTAGTTAGCTGAAAATCGCGTCAATCAACCAGACACACGTGTGCGTTTGTTTACGAATCTTTGAGAGACGAGAGAGAAGGATTTAGACAGCGAGGGCAGGGACATTGAGGTGGAAGATGGTGAGGATTTTGGGAGGGAGGATGTGGTAGATGATGATGATGATGATGAAGAAGTGCTGGATGATCCTTTGCGCCACGCAGCAACCGGCGGTAGATGTGATGTGTCGGCACACACGGGTTAAAAGACTGACCGGTTTGATCAGGCAAAACCAGCACTTTCAAGATCTCTCTTTGGGCTTTAAGATGTTTAAATTAGCCATTTCTTATCCAATATATCGTAGCGTTGGAATCAACACACGCGTCCCGATACGACATCGTCGCGATACTTACGCCACGATGCGATATTATTGTGATTTTTAACATATTGCGATAAATTGCTATTTATAACCTTTTTTTCAAATTTCTCCCCAAAAGGAAACTTTGTCAACATGTTTCATATAAAAAGAAACATTTCTCTTTTACTACAATGTAATCGCTGCAGAATGGGACAAACTGACTAACGCATATAATATATTATACATAATATATAATAACAGATCCATACTTGGCGCCTGTGGATCAATACAGCATTGCCACTGAAAATATCGCGATACTACGCTGTATTTATTCCCCCCCCCCAGCCCAATTTATAGTGCTTTCTGCAACACGATTACATAAAATTAAAAACCACATTTTTAGCAGCAGCAGCTTTAGTATTTCCGCTCTAACCGTGTAAACAAGAAGCTTCCTTCTGTCACTACATGCAGAGAGTCTAAAAATATCAATAACAACTTCTAACGCCGTCTCGTTAACAGACCCACATTCAACTATTTTGTCTTCCCGCGTCTTTTATAGGAAGCGGCAGATTCTTACTGACGCCGCTCGGACGCCAAAGTGTTCGTTCGTTGTCCGGTGTCAACGGGACAGGAAGGTCACTCGGCTTCCTCCGCCCCCCCCCCCCCCCCCCCCCCCCCCCCCCCCCCCCCCCCCCCCCCCCCCCCCCCCCCCCCGTCCACTAACAGTCTCGGGTCCTGGTCGCTGTGAATGGCCGGAGACGGCCAGCGCTGCATGCCTGCTCCGTCTAAATATAGCAGCGCTGCCTACATGTTCACAGCAGCTTCTACCCATGCACCCTCTCTTTCCTTCTCTCTCTCTCTCTCTGGGTCTCTTAGGCTGCGTTCACACAGCAAAGCCACTGGTTTTCCTCTTTTTAATTCTCAGATGTAGTTAAAGTTAAAAAAAAAAAATGTTTACTACTGCAATTTCTGCAGTACATTTTGCGTCTCTTTGTAATTTTGTTGTCTCTTTTTGGGCAATTTTCTTTTCTTTAGGGGTAGTTTTGAGTCTCTTTTACACATCATTTTGGACTATATCTGGGTCTTAATACTTTGGAAAAGCTAGAAAAATGTTTTTAAAATGTTGACGCTAACAATTACCATTTCATTTAAAATATTGTGATCATCACGTTGGATTACCGTGATGTGTAAACTGATATCAAACGAAATTTGCAGCTAATGGACTTTAGTTCAATCTGTAGACATGCATGGAGTCCATTCAAAGCAGAGAAATGAAAACAAGGGACTGTTATGTTAGCGTAGCAAGCTAGCCATTTTTAAAAATGTGTCAAGTAAGAACATACTATAGTATATATGTGTGTGTGTGTGTGTGTGTATGTACAGGAGTGTTTACAACACAAAACAAGACTGTTGTTATTTTTAAAATCAATTATTTAAGCCAGAAATACTTACATTTATGAGTCTCTCTGGTTGTCATTGTTGCCGACTGCGCAGTGCATTCTGGGTACCCCTTTACTTTCAAGTGAGCTCACGGCTTTGCTTAAAACTAAAGGGTATCTACCCCTTCCCCTTAGCACTACCCCTCTATCAAAATGAGTATTGGGACATCTCTTACTCTCACTTTAACGAGCAAACTAAGAGGAAGGGGTGAGATAGAGATATGAGATCCAGCCTAAGTCTTTATCAATTCCCAAATGCCCCAAAACACACAAATCTTGTAAGAAAGTAATGTTGATGAAACAAAAAGCAAAATGATAAAACTGTAGGCTCAACTTAAGGTCCAAATTGCTGTTACTGAACTTAAACAAACAGCGAAACTGTTAAACCAATCACTGTGAAACAGTGAAATGAGATCCAGCTAAGTCTTTATCTATTCCCAAATGCCAAAAACACCCAAATCTTGTAAGAAAGTTATGTTCATGAACCAAAAAAAAAAGCAGCACCAGGTTTTAGCAAAATGATAAAAGTATATGCACAAATTAAAGGTCCAAATGAGGTTTTCGGACAAATGCAAAAGGAAGAGCTGCTTTTATTGTGGGGGGGAAAAACATAATCACATTGGTCAACATTGAAATCACGATATAACACGACTTTTGGAAAGATGTTGCCGTTATTGAACTTAAAAAACAGCGAAACTGTTGAACAAATCAACAGTGAAAAGTCCTTAAACTGTGTAATGTCCTTTCATACTTTTGCGGTTTTAACCTTTTTTTTTTTTTCCTCCATTCAGAACAACCTAAGAGTTGACTTGCAAAAATGTAACGCGCAAGCTAATAGTTCTTCTGAAAATAGTTTTTGTGATCCTTAGGAGCCGATAACGCGATCCAAATTCAGTTAGTTGCACGGCCATGAGTGGAAGTTAAGTAAACTTGACTCAGACGGTCTAAGAAAGGGAACTTGGGACATGGTCTTCACCGGGCTGGTGGAGGGAAGGAGGGAGTTGTTGAAGTGGACTAATCTGTTATTAGCTGAGTGACGTCGGGGTTGGTCAGCACCGTGTGGACAGGGATCAGAGCCAGGTGACAGCACGTAACCGGGATCGACCCCCCCCCCTGTTCTTTCTAGGCCAGTACGGATTATTAGTAGTTAATTAAACAGATAACCGAGGTTTGGAATCGATATGCATTTAATGGAGAAAATGAAGATCTTACAAATGTGACAAACTCCAACACCAAATGCTTTCAGTAATTATTTAATAATAATAATAATAATAATAATAATGTATTCTTTATTAATCCCACAAGGGGAAATTGCAATTTACAGTCCGTTATTACACACAGGCTTGAATTACACACACATGCTCAGAATCTATACATGCGCTAATGGAGAGATGTCAAAGTGGGGGGGATTTTTAGACTTTTTTTTAGACTAGATGTAGACAGTCCCAGAGGACAGAGTAACGTGAGGAAAACTCAACAGATAGCAGTCGGTTATACGTCTGTCTCAAGGTTTACCAGTGTACCAGTAAACGCAACATTTTGTCCCGTCTGTTGTTTTTCAGACAACAGCAGTGAGCATGCCACCGCAGTGCTATATAGCTTCTGTTAGCTCACTGGGCTCTAGGGCGCGAGTAATATTTTTCCTCTAGGGCGCACCGGTGCTAATGTCCTCGCATCCGCTGCAATGCTGTTTGTATGGATATGGTTTAATTTTGCGTTGATGATGACCCATTTCATCTGTAAAGCCGTGCCTGTGTTGAATCTGTCCTCTACTCTCTCTCCTCTTACTCTCCGCTCCCGTCCACACAGCGCCGGTCCACACTTCTGACATTTGTCTACCGTTTTAATTGTTATTAACACAGCTGTATATATTGTTAAGTATGAGGGGCAAACCTGTATTTGTACCAGTTTTCACTCTGCTATCGCGGCCGCCACGGCGAAGAACACAGAAGAAGTTATTGAATGCAACTAACTTCAGTTGGTAGAGTAATAGCGTGTGAGACGGAGCCGCTGGACCTGGACCTGGACCTGGACCTGGACCAGATATGTGACCCATGGCCAGAACATCATAGTTCATAACAATGCAGCGCAGTGACGACGTTTACACACGACGTGTGTATCCGCCGTTCAACCCGTGCTGGACCCGTTTATAACAATCAGCCGTCTCTATAAGTCTATGTGACAATAACATTTGTTTTGGTTAAAATCAACCAATAATCGTGATCACAATATTGATCAAAAATAATCGTGATTTTCATTTTGGCCATAATCGTGCAGGCCTAAAAACAAGACATTTAGACATTTGAAGGGCGTCGTCTTGGGCTTTAGAAAACATTGATTTGACTTGTGTTTGGGGTTTTTTGGACTGTTTTACAGACCAAACAACTAATCCATTAATCCAGAAAATACTCAACGGTGAAATAACTTTTAGTAGCCATATTGTCAAACAAAACGTGTTTTGTTCTTTGTTTTGTGTGCAGGTCATCTGGTGAGGTGTACCAAATCTTTTAGGTGGAGGAGTGGCAGACAGCGCCACCCAGGCGTGCAGAGTGGGACTGCATCCCGTCTCGCAGTCGACGACCAGCATCCCGAAGCGCCGCCGCCGCCGCCCGATGGCCCGCGCGCTCTGAGAGCAGAGAGAGCCGGGACAGAAACCAGAAGCGAGGAGAAAGGAGCCGGGGGGGAGCACGCCCACCGGAGCAGGAAAGGGAGGGCGTTGTTCGGCCGGGAGAGGAGAGGACGCGGGGCGCCACGATGTCGTCGAACAGGACCCAGAACCCCCACGGACTGAAACAGATAGGCCTGGACCAGATATGGGACGACCTGCGGGCGGGCATCCAGCAGGTGTACACACGGCAAAGCATGGCCAAGTCGCGGTACATGGAACTCTACACGTATCCTGTCAGACCGGGGGGGGTCGATGTCGTGAGGCTGGGATGATAGATTTTTGTTGTTGGGTGGAACCAGAACTTCATTAATCCCTTAACCGCTGAATAGAACATGAATTGGCAGCCGTTTCATAGTCAAATTCACTGGTTCTAACTTCACAAACGTCATTATACACAGGTGCAGTACCTGTGCAATGAGATTGAAGAAACCCCTTTGCAGTGTCGATATCAAAATATAAAGTATAGTTAGTGCAGAGGAAAAGGAGAGGGGGGTGGGGTGGGACCTGATATGGCCAAATGGACCTAACCAAATATGTCTGCTTTAATAATTATGTGCATTTCTCTCTATTGTCTGACATGTTATCGCTGCACATCATTGGGAAATGAACTGAACCACATACAAATCAGAGCTTCAAGAACAATATGTAAACATGATAGCCAGACCCAGAGAGTCAGACAGCGTTGTTGTTGTTGTTGTTGTTGGGGGGGGGGTCAGAAACCGAAGCAGAGGGATAGACAGAGCTGGAGCCGAGCCAAAGTAGAACACTTTTTAATTTATTGGTTATTTAGTTGGTTATCAGTAACGATTATCAGACTTTATCGGTTATCCACAAGAACAACATGCACAGATTTAAACATTTTACTCTCTAATTTATTGCCCTTACAGCTGATCCATTCTCACGTTTACGTTCTGTAATGGTTACCTAACAGTGACACAAGTAACTAAGTATTTGGCCAGTTGTTGAAGCTGCAGCCTCCCTCCCTCCCTCCCTCTCTGTGTGTTGTAGTGTACTTTCTACTTCCTTCTCTCTCGAACCTGTTCTATAGCCGCGTGGCCACGTAATGACTTGCAACAAAAGGCCAGAGTCTGGAAAACAGGAAACAAGCATTTGCTTCAGAAATGCCACCTACGTAGTTACTGATCTCAGGGAGGTCTTGATCTAAAATGCATTTTTCTAATGAAATCGTAGATACTGTACTCTTTAAACATGCAAACTCCTTACAATACACAGTGTGCGTCATGCGAGGGTGAAGTACACAACGTGCTGAGGCCACATTTTTGGTGTTTGACATCTTCTCTTCCTGTCACGCACCTTTCTAGCACTACAGGATGTCATCGTTTCCCTGAAGTAAGAAATGCACCCGGCCATGTAATCTCGGAGCCATAATCCAGTCCTGTCAGGCAGGAAGACAGAACCACATTCATTTGTTTTGACTTCATACAAAGCTACAATCAGCCAGTGACATGTTTTGTCTTTCACAGCTTTTCGGACAAAATTCTGCATCGCTGGTCACCAATTAAACATGAAATAGAAGAGCTGTTGTAGTTATAGACAGCGTTCCCGCAGGGTCTGACAAGTATTCAGAACACTTTTTGAATACTTGAAAGACAATAATAATTTGTTATTAGAGTATAAAAACACACTAACACACAAAAGGGATTTATTGAAGTGCTCATATTAAGATTTTTCCGCTTTTCCCTTTCCTTTATTGTGATATATATCTTTTTTTGTTCATGTTGTTTACAAAGTGAAATGCCCAAAGTACTGTCAGGGTCCTAATACTCTGCTCCTGACTGGCTAGTAGTCCTTACCTAGGTACTGTCAGGGTCCTAATACTCTGCTCCTGACTGGCTAGT
>NC_048428.1:21906023-21912305 GCF_013103735.1 Etheostoma cragini
TAGTAGTCCTTACCTAGGTACTATCAGGGCCCTCATACTCTGCTCCTGACTGGCTAGTAGTCCTTACCTAGGTACTGTGCATGTGCGACTACAAACAAAGATTGAACACAAGTGAGATATCTCACTCTGTAACTGAAACATAGAGCTCAACACACAGGGTGAAAAGAGGAGCTGCAGCAATGTGTTTTTTGAAGATTAAACTGCGTAAACCTAGTCTGATGTAACTTCCAAATACAATTCTGAACCTGAAAATGTGAATAATATGAACAATTTAATTTCAGGCTACGTTATCTGGTAATCACGGCTTTTCTCTGGCTTAGAATCCATCCTAGTTGGTATTTAGGTCTTCAAAAGTCTTAAATCCTACTTGGAGAACCCAGCAGGAACCCAGTATATTGATGTTCTGTAGTGTTGTTTTATTACGTATCACCAATAGTCATCAGTGTGTAAAGACTATTCTTCCTAAAGTCCAACACAAGACAAAAATAAAGCAAAAGACATACAATGGCAACATCTTGGATTTTATAAAACAAAATGCACAGTAGCCTGTTTTTCATGTTTATTAAAAAACAAAACTAACATGAAATAAAATATATAAGGAAAGAAAGAAGAGGAATAACAGAATGTAACAGGTTTCAACATAATCATACCATAGATAGATAGATAGATAGATATAGATATAGATATATATATATATATATATATATATATATATATAAAACATAACATAAGGGGGGTGGACAATATGTGACAGCGCTAAATATGACCATTTATGTCTAAAAGACAGAGTAAAGCGCATAATTCCTCTTTTGCTCCTTGGTTTTTATGTAAAAGTCAGCTACATTTTGGGGATGATTGTAACCCTCCCATGGTGCAGTTTCTCTGTGTTTTGTCCCTTAACGCTTCCCTTCTCAGACATGTATATAACTACTGTACCAGCGTGCACCAGTCGAGCCAGGGCCGGGGCTCCGTCCCTCCGGCCAAGCCCTCCAAAAAGTCCACCACTCCGGGGGGGGCTCAGTTTGTAGGCCTGGAGCTCTACAAGCGACTCAAAGAGTTCCTGAAGAACTATCTGACCAGCCTGCTCAAGGTGACTCCACGCACTTCACAAGCACTACGGCGTCACCATGCAATAAGCAAAGATTAATCCATTAGTTGTCAACAGACGAGTCAATCTCCAATTATTTTGATTTAATCGATTAATAGGCTACACATAAAGACTTCTCTGCATGTTACATGTGAATATCTTCTAGTTTCTTCTCTCCTTTCTGGCAGTAAACTGAGTATCTTTGAGTTGTGGACAAAACGAGACATTAGTGGACGTCGTTTTGGGTGTTGGGAAAAACTCTTCCACAATTTATGGACATTTTATAAACCAAACAACTAATTGATTCATCCAGAAAATAAGCAACAGATTATCTGTCAATGAAAATATTCGTTATGCCTACATAAGCACGGCTTGTTTTTGTAATTTTTTTAAAGTGCATGTTACTTACTTTCATTCTTGCTTCATGTTATATTTTATTTTTTTTAAACAGAAACGCCGTTTTTGTACCATTGCGTATGTTGAGCACCACGTGTACTTAATTCACAGTCACTGACTTAAAGAAGCATTTACACATCTCTTTGGCACTATAGATACAGTATTTATCGTTGTTGATTGTTGGCTCTGTGACAGTCGGCTTGGTTTAGTAGTTTATGCACATACACACACACACACACACACACGCATGCTTACCCTTTATTTCTATCTTGTCTTTTTGTTACTCTACATGTTACTAGGATTAACTTTAATCCTAGTAACATGTAGAAGTTTGATTGCTCTACACTTTAAAATGTCTGACACCATCTCTCGTTGAAGCCATGTGTCATGTGTAAAGACGGGAGATCTTGCAAGGTCACACATTGCAAGACGACAGCTGGGTTTGTTTTGATAAATGTAACCTAGCTAGCTAGCTACTGTTAGCATTAGCTGGTAATTTAGGGGAAATTTGGCAGGTGTTCTTTCCTGCCGTCCGTGCAGATGAATGTCTCCAGTGCGCAGAGGTCTGTGACGGAGAGCACCCATTGGTTGTTCACGTCATTTAACTTTACCACCAAGACTTGTTTGTTTTGTTTGTTTGTAAAGACGGGATAAAGACCGACTGGGACTGAGTTTAACGACCTTACACCAAACACTTGAGATGGGAGACACACCCCCCCCCCCCACCCCCCCGGCTCTACCAAGACTCTCAGGGTTTCATTCAGATATTGGGAAATAGTTCAAGTTCAAGACCTTTATTTGTCCGCGAGGGGCGATTCATTTTGCTGCAGTAGCAAGAAATTGACACATGGTACATAACAACAAAGACGACAACATCAATTAAAATACAGTATCAAACCAAATGGGGAAAATAAATACACAAGTCCCAGTGTGCCTTATGTGCCGACGTTACCTGGTCTTTCCACAGTTAAGCAGAGCGATAGCAGAGGGGATGACATGGTCTGAGACAGTGAAATTGCCTAAAAAGTTGTTGTTGTTTGTGGTTGGCGTTAGTTGCAGGCTGCAACAAAGACATTTTATCCGTCCCAGAATCCCCCTCTGACTTCCTGTCCGTACTTTGTCTTTCTCTCGCCTCCTCCCTGGGTTTTCCCTCCAGGATGGCGAGGATCTGATGGACGAGTGCGTGTTGAAGTTTTACACCCAGCAGTGGGAGGACTACCGCTTCTCCAGCAAGGTCCTCAACGGGATCTGCGCCTACCTCAACCGCCACTGGGTCAGACGAGAGTGTGACGAGGGACGCAAAGGAATCTACGAGATCTACTCGGTACGTCTGGTATCTGCAGCTGTTTGCTGTCGGTTGGTTGGTGAACGATCTCGGTGTGTTTGGAGGTATTTTTAGCTTCTAATCTGAATAGGGCTGCACAATAAATTGCAATTTTATTGATATCACAATATAGACCTGTGCAATATCCCCAATTGGGTGGGGGCAGAGGTGGGTAGAGGAGCCAAAAATTGTACTCAAGTAAAAGTACTGTTACTTCAGAATAAAGTATATAAAAGGGAGGTCACTAGGGGTGTGACGAGACGCTTACTCCACGAGACGAGACACATCACGAGATTGGGTTCACGAGGACGAGATTTAAAAAAAAAATTTAAAGAAATCCTCGATGAAATATATGAATAGAAAATAGTTTTTTTTTATTCAACTGAAAAATCACAAAATGCAAAACAATTTAGATGCATTTTGAAATCATCTATTAATGATGAATTTTATTTACCTTTTTTTTTTTACTATTTTAATTAATTATATGCAGTAAAGGACGTGCAAACACTGCAAAATGTTTTGTATAAACTCTACCAACTGGCGTCTGCCCTGTACAATTTCACACGAGAAATCTAACTCCTTTCCACAAACCGAACATAAACAAATAAACAGTATAAATAAAATAAATGTGTAAATAACAGAAAAATCTTCAATAGTAATTTCACGCACCATCACGCTGACATCACATCGCCTCACGAGACAACTTTTCACCTCGACGAGAAATCTCGTCATGTTTTAATCTTGTAAAACGAGATCTCGTCACACCCTTAGAGGTCACCAGTGTGTGTGTGTGTGAAGACGTTGTTAGAGTACAGAAAGAAGCCTTTGTGTTTTCCAGTTTGGGCCTGCCCCAAAGAATTCCTTTTACCTTGAAAGTCATGTGAAACTCAATCAATTTGGGCCGATGTGGATCAGACTCATCAAAAGTAACGGAGACGAGCATCCACCGTGCGGCGTGGAGTCTTGACCTGTCGTTAACCTTCTCGTTCTTGTCTCCTCCCTCTCGGACGCTGCGGTTTCCTTTCAGCTGGCACTTGTGACCTGGAGGGAGTGTTTATTCCGACCCCTCAACAAACAGGTGGGTTTCCTTTTTGTGGAAGAGGAGTGAGAGAAAAAAATAAATAAAATAAGTAGCGGAAAGCAAACAGTTTATCTTGTTTTTTCAATTAACCCTTGTGTTGTCCTCGGGTCAAATCTGACCCATTTTCAGTTTTATCATCACAAAAAATGGGCCTTTGAAATAAGCTGAAAATGTCAACATTAGAAATATCACATCACTTTGGAAAAAACATCCAAAAAAAGCACCCACAACACTGAAAAAAATGTCAGAAAAAGCGCTAACTTTTTTTTTTTGATGGTTGACGGGAAGACAACACAATGGTTAACCCTTGTGTGTTTAACCTGCTAAACTCCGTATTTCCTTTTCCTATATGCTTTATTTTTGTCACTGCGGAGACTTTCCTCGAGCTAAACTAACGTCTCTTTTTCAGGTAACAAACGCTGTGCTGAAGCTGATAGAGCGAGAGAGGAATGGGGAGACCATTAACACCAGACTGATCAGCGGTGTGGTCCAGTCCTATGGTAGGTCAACACGTGCAGTGAAGAAATCAAGGGAAACCGCCGCCTGTTGGTGGCAGACACTAGATAATGAAGGAAGCCATGTTTAATGAAGGTAGCCATGTTTTCACTCTGAGCTCCACGTGTGCACACAGCAAAGACTCATAGCAACTCCTCACTGGAGGTTTTAAAATGATTTTCCTGTTATTGCAGCTTTTTCTTCGGATGTTTGAGATTCCACACTTCTTCAACAGCTGTGTTTATATGGACAATATATCTTATATCTCTAATATTAGCCGTTCACATAGATGCTAAATAAAGTGACCAGATGAGATGTGTGTTTACGTGGTCCAGAGCTAGGGCTGTCCCAAATATTACCGTTTTGGGCTTTGAAGCTTTAGTGGAAAGTATTCAAATGTATTGAAAGCTACGACGCGGAGTGACTGTGAGCGAGTATTTCTTCTGTTGATTTTTTTACCCCATGGAGCCGGAATGAAAACACTTAATTTACCTTAACTTAAAGTGATTTAACTGCTGCCAGTCAGTCTTGATCAGTTAGGATAATTACATCAAATCATTTATACATATAAAAAATATATACATATAGTTTAAGAGGCCCGGTAATCATACTTCATCAAGTTTTTACTCATAGTTTTTTCAGGTGATTTGACTAACTTTTTTGAATTGTGCAAAGTGGTTCAACCCTCTTTGAAGTGTAGAATCTGCAAGAATTATAACAGGAGAAGAAAAGAAAGTTGTTCTTTTGCAACTTTATTGATTACAGCTTCGTTTATTAACTTTTCGACCACTGCCTCAGCCTCGTACAACAATCTTCTATCAATCTTATAGCCGCAAACGTGAGTTTTCTTTTGCTGCCGCCATGTTTCTGTTCATCCCGTCACATAATGTTTCCCCCACGTTGGGCCAACGTGCGCAGATAGTAGATATCGGTTCCATGGACATATGATCCTAATATTTCCCTATTAAATAGATTACGAAAGGTTTACACCAGCTCTTAATCAGATGAAATTCCTTCCGATTTTATCGGTCTCTTCCGATTTGAGGTGGTTAAATGAGGCATTTTATTCTGATTAGTGCTATATTTGGGTCCATGTCAACACAGCTAATGATCTGGAGTAATAAATAAATAAAGTAGGTAAGGGAAAATGGAAAAACTCCCTCAGGGAAGGGTACCAAAACCAGCTTTCTTTAATTTAAAACGTCACTCTTAATTTCATTTCTGGGCTTAAATCAGACATTTCTCGCGCTATAAGGCCAACCTTCTGGGGTTGGAGCCCCTTTTCAGAGCTTCTGGATATAATAACCCAGTAGGACCTTTATATTCGTCTGTCTCTAGCTGTGATCATGAATACACAGTACGTCTGTCGAGAGTCAGTGGAGAACGTTGATATCAGGATTGATTTTAAACCAATACTGTCCTAATAGATCTGGAAATCTAAGATGAACATCTGCAGGGTTTGTTGAGTAAATACAGGATGTTTCCAAAATAAAATCTTTTTTGTTTTCTGACTTCTTATAAGCTGCTTTGAAGCTGAAGCAGACAACATGTATTTCAATACCACGGTTTATTATGGAAGGGTTTGTGAGAGTCTAATATCACTAGATACTAAAAGTCAAGTCCAGGTGCAGAGGAGGAATTCCTAAATAAGTTGCTTTTACCTAAATGGACAATACAGGTCGTTTAATCTACTTTAGATTTCACTTGTTTTTAATTTCGGAGCTCACCCCCTCTTTTCTTATTTAAAGAGATATTTCTTATTTATATATTTTCATGTCGGATTTGTTTTTTTTATTTAATTTTGGTTATTTTTGGGGGCCTGGGTAGCTCACCAGGAAGAGCGGGTGCCCATATACACAGGCTCAGTCCTCAACCCAGGGGCTGCAGGTTCTGTTACCC
>NC_048428.1:21912405-21915733 GCF_013103735.1 Etheostoma cragini
TAGACACACCAATTATCTACATTCATTTAATTAGTTTTGAATCATTAACCTGGCAATTTAGTTTCAGTTTAATTTGAGTTTTTCTTCAGTTACAGTTGACTGAAGATATTTTTCCCTGTTTTTTGTTGTAGTTTGCTGTAATAAACCCTGTTGTGAAGGGGACGACCTTGTCATAATAAAATAAACGACTGTATGTTTGTGTCTATTTCCTGAGGCGGAGGCTCGTCTGCTGGAGGAGCAGCGGCGTGTGCAGGTCTACCTCCACGAATCCACTCAGGACGAGCTGGCCAGGAAGTGTGAGCAAGTGCTCATAGAGAAACATCTGGAGATCTTCCACACCGAGTTTCAGAACCTCCTGGATGCCGACAAGAATGAAGGTAAACCCTCAGATCTTTATTTCCATGTGTGTACGCTGGTCCTGCAGCTTTTAATCAGTCAACAGTTCTTTATATAGCACTTTACAGCAATCAGCAGGTATCCAAAGTGCTTTACGTGTACTTTTAAGTAACAGCAATAAAAGATAACATACAGTAAAATCAGAAAGGAATACATAAAAGCAGGAAGAACGGAGAATGTCACAACGCTACTATGTATTAAAAGCCAATTTTTAATAAATAGGTTTTCAGGTTAGATTTATAACGAGCTACGTCTGTTAAAGTGCGGATGTCAGCAGGTTACTTGTATAACTGCAAAAGCAAGATCACCCCGCGGTTTGTACCTTCTAAAACCAGTTGACTGACAGAACAGCAACATCAGAACCCCAAATAACCACTAGTTAGTCAAGGCAGCTTTATTTTGTAAAGCACATTTCAGTGACGAGGCAATTCAGTGTTTTGAAGAGCAGTTAAAAACAATTCAAGTGTTATAAGAGCTAAAATAGAAGAAAACTAAAAGCTGCAGTGTAAGAAATGAACAAGTATTTAAAAGAACCTGAGAGGTCTGGATGGTTCATAATGTAGCAGATGAGATCAGATGTGTATTTTGGTCCTAAAGCACCAACAGAAGTATTTTTAATTATTTCTTTAAGGGACAGGAAGCCGGTGTTAAGACCTCGGAACCAGAGTCTTGTGATCCACTTTGTTGGTCTCAATGCAGGCTCACATTTTAGACTTTTAACCCTCATGTTGTCCTCGGGTCAAACTGACCCGTTTTCCTATAACAATGTTCTTTTTAACATTGTGTGTGTGTGTGTATATCTATATATTTACTATAACTACCCAATTGTAATCCCCCCCCCCCCCAAAAAAGGTTGATTCCACCCAACGCTCTTTTCCAAGTACAAATCTCTTTCAATAATTTTGGGGCGTCTTATTTAATTTTATAGCATTGGAAAACAAATGGAAGTGTTTTTGAAATAGTATTGAGTAAAAGTTGACATATTCCAGTCTGTGATTATCATCAACATCCATTCCTTTAATTTTAGTCTCAATAATTCCTAATTTCTGCTTTTCTAACTCAAACATTAGGTATAATTTCCTATAAATGAGGTTTATTGATCATAAATTCCAAAAATAACTGTAAAACTAAAGTTAATAAGTTAGTGTTACGTAGTGTTAAAAATGTCAAAAACCTTGAAAAAAGGGACAAAAACGTGAGAAAAAGTTAAAAACATCGATGAAAAGCATCAACCAAAGTGTCGATTTTCAATTTTGACGGGAAGACAACACGAGGGTTAAACCAGACAAATGAGTTTTTATGATTTTTTTATTTCTTTGTAACTCTCTCTCTCTCTCTCTCTTCTCAGACCTGGGCCGGATGTACAACCTGGTGTCGCGGATCACAGACGGTCTCGGGGAACTGAAGAAACTTCTAGAGACTCACATCCACAACCAGGGCCTGGCCGCCATCGAGAAGTGTGGAGAGGCCGCGCTCAACGTACACACAGTTTATTCTCCTCTCACTTACAAGTCTCACTGGTTTCCTTTAATGGTTAGAGTAACATAAAGACACCAAAGAGCCAAACCTGGTCCGTTTGGTTGGCGTCAGTTTAGATTAAAGGTCTAGTGCAGTGGTTCCCAAACTTTTTCAGCTCAAGACCCAACAGAGACATTTGGTGTCTCCCCGGGACCCAAATTTACAAAAATACACCATGAATCATTGTAACATCTACATTTTTAAACTGTGGACAAAAGACGGGAAAAAACCATGAATTTAAATGTGTATGAAGTATATTTAGTCCATTGTAAAAGGAAACAGAAAAGGTCTCTGTTCTCCTTTCTGTGTCTCCCCCCTTCTCAACTCATGTTCTTATCCCCTCGTAGGATAAGAAGAGAGAGACACACACACACACACACACACACACACACACACAGCATCTGAGCTGAACAGACCAGTGTAGCAAAAAAGAACGCTCATTCACATAAGATTGATGTGCAATGACCCAATTAAAACAGGTCTGCGACCCATTTTGGGTCCCGACCCTAAGTTTGGGAAACATTGGTCTAGTGTGTAACGGGTTCAGATGTTTATTAGCAAAATTGGAGTTGCCCATTCACAAAATGGTCCCTCTTCATAACTATTTACCACCACCATCAATTCCAAGTATTCCTTTTTTGGCTTGAAATTTATAGTTGCATTCGCAGGAACTGTGGTAGACGCTCCGTATTCGTATTTCCCTGTCACGTGATAAACTCAAAGGGTGTCGTCGCTTCCCGGGCCCCAGCGAGTGTGGAGAAGGAGACCTGGAGGACCACACGTATTCAAAATCCCCATTTTCAGAAACGGATTTGTTCTTCGCCCAGAAAAAGAAAAAGGAGATTGCAAAGAGCAAGAGTCTAAAATGTAAAATTTGAGCTGCGTGGTGCGAGAGTGCTGAATGAGATACGGTGTCCGATCTCAACGTTACAGGGAGAAGTTCCCACACACTGAACCTTTTAAGATTAGCAGAAGACAAAAACCTTGTTTGGTGTATTCTTAAGTTCTCTTTTCCAGCGCCATTGAGGTCCAGGAATCTGTTTTGTTGACGTTTTGGCCAAATTATTTTAAAATCTGGTTTAAATACACATTGTCGCAAGTTGTTTGTTCAGTCAAAGATCTTCGCAAAAGCCGTGTTTTACGGCAGAAGGAGACCAAACAAACGACAGAACCTGAGCGGCGTGTCGATCTCTTCAGCTTTCTGATTGCTGTCCTGTCTCACCAGAGAGACAACAATTTATCTTAATTCCTAATTTACTTGACACTTGAACGTCCATGTGCCGTCGAAAAAATTCTAAGAAAAAGGAAAGAACTTGAGTTTTTATTTTAATTTTATTTTTTCTTCAAATATAATTTATTGTAAATATGTACTACAATACTTTAAAGTCACAGATACAATTTTACAATTTACCCT
>NC_048428.1:21915948-21922554 GCF_013103735.1 Etheostoma cragini
TACATACATACATACATACATACATATGTGTGCACGGACACATAAACCCATAAAAACAAAAGTAATTAAAAAAAATAAAAAACGCTCTGAAAAGAATGTAGGTGAAATTATTTAAGTTAAATCAGAGTACCGTGTAGAACTGAGGTTTTGCTAATTAAGTGTTTGTTGAAATGTGTAAAAGTTGAAGTCAGTAAGTTTTTATCAAAAACAAAAAAATGCAAGAAATTCAAAATGCAAAAATATGTCCTGATAAAAGACGTTTGGGTGTCTTGCAGGACCCCAAAGTATACGTCCAGACCACCCTGGACGTCCATAAGAAGTACAACGCCTTGGTCATGTCCGCCTTCAACAACGACGCCGGCTTCGTGGCAGCGCTCGATAAGGTGAGTGATCCATCTGCAGTCTGCCCATAATGGCCATGTTGTGCTTTTAAGTCCTTTTTCCCATAAGTAAAGGGTTTCAGCAGGTCTTAAGAAGCCTAAAAAATCTAAATTTTAGGCTTTAAAATGTATTGTTCTAGGTCTTAAACCTTGTGTTGTCTCCACCTTCGGGACCCTCTCATGTCCCTCTGGCCTAACTGACCCGGGACTTATTTGGGGTTTCAAAAACAATTCTGAAATAACATTTTACTTTATAATCTGTCAACAAATATTGTCTTTATCTCAGTTTCCAACAGCTGAGATAACATCTATGTTTAGGGAATGCATCAGTCTCTACTAGCACACTATTAAACATGGAAGTGGGGTTTGTTTTTTGTCATAAGGTTATAATTCATGTTAAAAATCCACTATGGAAACAACATAAGTGTCATATCCAGAATAATGTTCCTTATTGAATCAGGAATATATGTTTATCAAAGGAAGTATAGGAAAGGACGAAACCAGCAGAATCTCACTGGTGTTTTATGTCTTTCTTGCTTCCTCATTCTACTGTCGGGGTCTTATTTTAACAATTATATCAGAATCAGCTTTATTACATACATACATACATACATACATACATACATACATACATACATACATACAAGGAAATTTACTTTGGAACATTGTTGCTCACAGTGCGCTTACACTTACAAAACAACCAACCAATATATACACACTAATATATATACACCCTAGTGTATACACACTACTGTATACACTCTACTATATATATATATATATATATATATACACACACTCTAAACAGAAACAATATGGAGGCAAGAGTGCAATAAAGAGTGCAGTTTATGATGTGAAGTCGGTGTGACTTTTTTCTGTTAAAGGTGCTATTTAAATAGATTTTTTATTATTATTATCATTATTATTATTATTATTATTATTCCTTGTTTCTGGCCAGGTTTAGTTCTAACACGGTCAGTCTCTTTTTACAGGCATGTGGTCGCTTCATCAACAACAACGCCGTCACCAGGATGGCTCAGTCGTCCAGCAAATCCCCCGAGCTGCTGGCCAGATACTGCGATTCTTTACTGAAGAAGAGGTGTGTGTGTGTGTGTGTGTGTGTGTGTGTGTGTGTGTGTGTGTTCCCTAGCTATCAGAAACATTTGGGGCTTGTTATTGTGATTTTATGTTTTTAAAATCTCAGGGTATTAGACAAGTAAAATTCTGTAGTAGTCTAAAAATATCCACTTTATTTCTTCGTTCTCCAGCCATTTATTTTCAAGATCAACAATAAACCTTTTGGGTTCACGTGGACAGGAAGTGTAATAAAGTGTTCAGAATGATATAAAATCTAGATAAGCTTGATATGCGTTTACAAACTGCTGTTTTTAAGGTTTTGTAGTTCCACAGCTGATGGTTTATCCATTATTAGAAGGACACAGATTTTTCTGTAGCACACACTGCAGCAGGGTTTGGACCAATTATCAATACGGCAATATATTAATAATAATACATTTTATTTGTAATGCACTTTACATTTAAAACAAACCTCAAAGTGCTACAGGTAAGATCATAAAAGCAAGATTAAAATCATCAGTTTAAAATACATATAAATAGTGCAACAGTATTGTTGTGCAAGGTTAAAACTCATAATTTCTGCTATAAAGAAATGTTTTTAGTCCTTTTTTTATTATAAATATATCGCTGTCCTCCACGCGATGCAGCAATCAATACACTGGCTCCAAGTATAGATGCTTTAATTTATAAAATAAGGCGCTCTGAATAGATGACCTGGCTCCCAGCGTCACTGCTTCATGGCTCCTCGAGCGAAGGAAACGTAAACATAAATCTAAGAAGCTGAAGAGGTTTTCAACGGGATGACCGGCAGGAGTCTGAGTAAAGTAACAGATGCCCCAGCAGCCATGATTAAGTCCAAATTCTGGACCCAGAGTTGCTCTACAATTGTCATTTTAATGTACAGACTGAAAACCTGTGCTGCAGAATTGTTTTCCTAGACTTAGACTTCTCTTTATTTATCCTTTTGGGATTACTCACGCAGGGAAATTGAAATTTCCAGCATCCCTTTTAGCAAGAAATGCAGTAAAAAAAAGACAGAAATTAGAAAAGTTATATTTATCTCTATCCTAACAGTTCAGACTTGCAGTTAATAAACAGAGAAAAGCTGCACTTTTCATGGTCATTTGTGTTTGTTTGACCGATACGGTGATGCATCATTATAGGATTGTCTACCAATATAATATCACAGAATTGCTGTATCACATTGTTGTGATATAATCGGTATCGTGAGCCATGTATCAAACCGTGAGGTACCTATCGTGGGATTCCCACCACTACACTGCAGTGTGTTTTCTCGTCAGTCTGTTTTTCTGAGCTCACCACCTGTGTGAAATCTCACTTTTAAACCATGAGCGTCTGTTTATTCTTCAGCTCTAAAAACCCGGAGGAGGCAGAGTTGGAGGACACACTCAACCAAGTGGTGAGATACTTTGACCCGTGTGTTTGCACGGACATACACATACACAATAGTGTGTTTGTATTCATGTTACTGCACACCTGTACTGGATAAGTACCACAACTACAGACCTAATTACTCATGTTATGTGTTGTAATATATAACACAAGTAACACAAGGATGTGTAGTTGGATGTCGTCAGTAAATATAAAATATAAAACAGGGCAGTCATCAAACATTTACAGCAGAAACTATTGTTATGAACACTATATTTTGCTATTTTAATTAACTGTACAGTTAAATAATAGTGTAAATATCCCCAAAACAATGGGTCTTCTACTTCAACAGTATATTACAAGTTACAGCTGAACTAAGTGAACGTTTTACAAATATCTTACTCACTCGTTGTCCCTGTTGCCATCTTAATGGGAGGAATGGTTGTGCTCATAACTGAATGAAGTTATAACTGAATGTTATTACTTCCGTAATTCCTTCAAATGTCACGCTGATGATGTGTGATGTAAATTGGAGGTCGTGCTGCGACGCGGTCGGCTTCATCGCTCAAGTCCGACAACACGGAAAATCAGCCAATTCAAATAATGTTTACATTTACAAAGACGTTTATTTAATATTAAAAACAGCCCATCTATGCTCCTCAGTTAGGAGTTGGACTAACTCTCGGAGACAGTTTGAGAAACACTGTTTTAATTTTTAAATAAAAACATATTTCACCAAATCTACGGCCCACTATTTAAGTATAAACTGGTAGAAGGTGTGAGATGTAGGTTTACTCTGGTTGGCAGCAGCACATTAAGGTGAATTTCTCTGTCTTCTCAGATGGTTGTGTTCAAATACATCGAGGACAAAGATGTTTTCCAGAAGTTTTATGCGAAGATGCTGGCCAAGCGTCTGGTCCACCAGAACAGCGCCAGCGACGACGCCGAGGCCAGCATGATCTCCAAACTCAAGGTGCTACTCGCAGCAGTCACACACACACACACACACACACACACACACACACACACACACACACAGTCTGTCTGCATGAAAACATCCACAACTACACCAAACTGTCGGTTTCTGCTCCTTAAAACCTCGCGCCTAATCTGGTTTTGTTGTTGTTCTTGTGCAGCAAGCGTGCGGCTTTGAGTACACGTCCAAACTGCAGCGCATGTTCCAGGACATCGGAGTCAGTAAAGACCTGAACGAGCAGTTCAAGAAACACCTGACCAACTCGGAGCCTCTGGACTGTAAGGACACACACACACACACACACACACACAAACACACTGCTGTGTAACCCTGGACTGTAAGGACACACACCATCCGTCCTCCAACCGATCATCACATATCTGCTGATATTTTAACCTCAGGGTTATAGTGACCAAAATGATCAGGGTTTTTGGTATATCACGGTATTTTTTTATTTTTAGAAAGTGTGTTCAATATGTTCAGAAAGCACTGATAGGCCTACACAAGCTCAAATAGTTTCATATAGTTTAGCAGTGTTAATTATATTACAAACATGTAGGCAATGGGCTTGTAAAAACTGTTGACAACTGGCTGCTGAAACACCGGCCCGCGTCAGGGGGTCCAGTAACAACTTGAACCAGAGAAGTCTGACTTTGAGATCCAGGATTTATTTACAACTCCAACATGAAGTTGACTAAGAAGTTGTATTTGACCTTACATGTGAAGTGAGATGTTGTTCTGAAATATAAGCAAATAATAATCCACACTAATAAGCATCTGACTTACTAAGAACATTATGTGCTCTAACTAAATAGTATAGTCACCATCATAACAAGAAATAACACAAAGAATTACATTAATTTCTCTGTAATAATTAACATAAATGTAACCTATTGCTCAGTAATTACTCAGTCTATTACATTACACATATCCATAACGGAGCAAACGTACACCTACTTATCATTTTTGTTTTAGAGTTTTTTTTATATCCCATGCGGCAGGACCAACATGACATCATCACTTTTGGTAAACAAACACGCCAAGTGGCATGTTATCTGTACGCGTTCTTAAAAATATATTTGGTGTGTTATTGCGAGATTGTGTGTTATTGCGGATTTTTGCCCTTTCATACTACTCACTACGTTGTAAATTCACACACAATGGCAAAGTAATGTAAGTCAATGCAGGCCAAATGACGCTAAAAAGCGAGCATGCACGCCAATGATGGCACACGAACTGGCGTGTCATACATACGCCACTTCATGAGAT
Organism: Etheostoma cragini; assembly: GCF_013103735.1. Lineage (NCBI taxonomy): Eukaryota > Metazoa > Chordata > Actinopteri > Perciformes > Percidae > Etheostoma > Etheostoma cragini. Next base: position 21,921,043 of record NC_048428.1, read on the forward strand.
CACAACGGTTTATACCGGATCACACTTAAAATGTACCAAACATTAGACTTTTAAAACCGAGGGAACACATGCTGGGTTCTGGTGTGTCAAAGCACATCAAACCCATGTGTTTGAATCATTTGTGTGTTTCACAGTGGACTTCAGTATCCAGGTTCTCAGCTCTGGGTCTTGGCCTTTCCAGCAGTCCTGCACCTTCGCTCTGCCCTCCGAGGTAAGACCAGTAAACACTTAAAACAACTCATCTTTCAACCCAGCTCTCACTGTGCAGAAGGGGGTTTAATGAGTAGCTTGAAAACTACATAAGAAACCAGGAATGAGGCTTTGCTGTGCTCCTGCTTGGGGAGAAAATGTGTTTTTGTACTGGGTTCAAACGTGTGTGTGTGTGTGTGTTGACTTTCTAGCTAATGATTTGTTGAATTCAACCTTTAATAGACAGAAGAGGACTGCATTTAGCTTTCTCTTGAAATCTAAATTATAGTCGTAATCTTGTAGCGTTTAAAGCTCACAATGAGTGTCGTTGATTTGGTTGTTAGATCTCTTTTAGGGCGTATTTTCTCACTATATGGTACCTGCTCAACTCCCCTCGACTCTACTCGCCTTTTTTGGTTTTCCATTACAAAAGAAGTCCCTGGTAGGAACTTTATTTAGTACCACTTCAGTCGAGGTTCCAAGCGAGCTGAGGCGATGCCAAAAAGGTGACGTGAAAACCTGCAGATTGCTGATTGGTCGGAGAGAATCGTCACTTATCGAATGTCCCTGGACCTCAGTTTGAGAACCACTCCTCCTCTGAACACTCTCTCTCTGTGTCTCTCTCTCTCTCTCTCTCTCTCTCTCTCTCTCTCTCTCTCTCTCTCTCTCTCTCTCTCTCTCTCTCTCTCTCTCTCTCTCTCTCTCTCTCTCTCTCTCTCTCTCTCTCTCTCTCTCTCTCTCTCTCTCTCTCTCTGTGTGTGCAGCTGGAGCGAAGCTACCAGCGATTCACCGCGTTTTACGCCAGCAGACACAGCGGCAGGAAGCTGACTTGGCTCTATCACCTGTCCAAAGGAGAGCTGGTCACCAACTGCTTCAAGAACAGGTGAGTGCCGACCACTAGATGGCGCTGTGGGGGGACTTTCTCTTTATTTTCACTCTTTCATCTAAACATTTATATAACTTGAAAGATCATTGAAGGGGCGGCCATTGACTGTGTGATATTAATGGTCAGCGGATGTGTGACGTCACCCGATCGGTTGGTGTTGTTGTTGTTGTTGTTTATGTTGTTGTTGTGTTCCAGGTACACGCTGCAGGCCTCAACCTTCCAGATGGCCATCCTGCTGCAGTACAACACGGAGGACAGCTACACCGTCCAGCAGCTCACTGACAGCACGCAGATCAAAACGGTGAGCAACATGAAAAAACACACACTCACTCTGATGAAGCTTAAAGACTTCAGGAGATTTAGTCTGTCCACCAGAGGACGCTCTACAACGTCCCTGTTAGTGATGGTGTTACATAGTCTGTCCACCAGAGGACGCT
>NC_048428.1:21922654-21923178 GCF_013103735.1 Etheostoma cragini
ACACACACACACACACACACACACACACACACACACACACACACACACACAGACTAAATTAGTACTAATTCCACAAAACAGACACTCTGATTTACATGCTTGTTATATACAATCCAGTTATTAAGATTCCAATTCCATGATCCCAGACTGCACTGATGTTCTTGTTAATTAAATTAATTTAAAGGTATCTGTAAAAACAGTACCAGATAATCTTGCTTTATCTAGAATAAAGGTCTGACTGTGTATACTCAGGCACAAGTCTTTAATATTCTGTCCAACTTTTTAAAAACTGTGAGAAGAGGAGTAAAACCGGGACCTGAATGAGGAGCTTTCGATCCTCCTCGATGTTCTTGTGGGTCGTCTCCTGCTCCTGTTTCTGCTCCGTCTTCATCGGGACGTTGATGTTCACCCTCAGTTTCTTACTGCGGCGGAGACACAAAAGACAAAGCATGAGTAAAAGCATCCGTCCCCAAGCCGGGACACGTTTAAGAGCGTGAGGACATCCGTTGGGGGGGGGGGGGGGG
>NC_048428.1:21923193-21924258 GCF_013103735.1 Etheostoma cragini
TCCTCACTTCTTGTATCCGAGGAAAAGCTTGATGACGGTGTCGGGTTTGAACTCCACCTCGTCCACGTTGGCGTTCTCGTCCTCCATCACCTGTCGGACACACACACATCAGTGAGGCAGCTGATGTGAGTGATCTGAATAGAAAGGTCTTTGAAACACACACACACACACACACCGGCCTGTGTGAGGAAAGCTACACATGCATTAATGAGAATAAAAGAAGAGTTTTTAATCCATAAACAGGAAGCTGCTGTTTGGTGCCCCCTGGTGTCCGACATGAGAACAACATACAATCAGGACAAGAGGGTCATTACATGGAATAAGTAACACTGCTGGCTTCATCTTTCTGTGGAAGTGATGCTTTTTAAATTTGCATGATTCTTTAAGACAGCAGAGACTTATATTAATGAGAAGGAAAGAGAGAGAGAGAGAGAGAGAGAGAGAGAGAGAGAGAGAGACTCAGGCTGCGACACTGAAGATTATACAATTTATTTGCCTTTGAAGCCTCCATTAATGACAATCCCAATTGTATTGTTGATTGAAATTTAATCTGAACATGTAAAACACAAAAAAAAGGTACACACAGAAAACTTGAACACGTGTCCGGAAAAAAGGGGGAAATAACAGCAAAGCAACAGACCAGAAACAGCTTGTTTTACTCACCAGTAGCTTAGACTTTAACAAAATCTGCAGAACCTGAACCAGAATGTCCTGGAAATAAAAGAAAAGGTCAGTTAGTGGAGAAATTAAATCTCCAGTAGAGCCCGACCGATTTTTAAGTCTGATACCGATACGAATATATGGTTATTTAAAAAATATGATAAGCCGATATGTATTTACAAAAGAAATAAATCCAGAAACGCCCTAAAAAACCAACAGATTTTCCTAACATTAGTTATTTGTAGTTATTTATGAGTTCTCACTAAAATAATATAATTTTTTACAGAAATAGAACATCAAAATATATTAAAGTTCTGGTTAAAAAAAACAGACTATGTAACACCATCACTAACAGGGACGTTGTAGAGCGTCCTCTGGTGGACAGACTATGCAACGCCATCACTA
>NC_048428.1:21924358-21943862 GCF_013103735.1 Etheostoma cragini
AGTCGCTGGGCAGCCGACGCGGTCCACCGTACGATGACACGAAATCGATGCCGGTCCTTTAATTAAAGTCTGCGACTGAACCGGAGGAAGTGGAGGAGGAGGAGGAGGTGGTGGTGGTGATGGAGGTGGAGGAGGAGAGTCTAGAGCCGCCGTGATGCTTCTTTATGTGCTGACGTTGTTTTGGTTGGAGGTCGGTTGGAGGTCGGTGGGGTTCATGCAGGAGTTTCCTTACCGAACGGTGGACATTTGTATAGTGTGGTTCATTTTTTAAAATGTGTGATGAATAAAAACAAGGAAAGATTTCTCTAAAAACGCCCGTTGGTCCCGAGACTCTGTTCACACCTGACACATTCTCCTGTTTACATACTCATCCGAGTCCCAAGAGGACCCAAATCCAGAAGGTTGCAGGGTCTGGATCTGAGTTTCACTCACCTCTAGTCCCGCCTATATCAGAAACAGCAATGTGATTGGTGCAGCTCGCCTCTAGCCCCGCCTATATCAAATACACCGATGTGATTGGTGCAGCTCGCCTCTAGCCCCGCCTATATCAGATACACTGATGTGATTGGTGCAGCTCGCCTCTAGTCCCGCCTATATCAAATACACCGATGTGATTGGTGCAGCTCGCCTCTAGCCCCGCCTGTATCAGAAACAGCAATGTGATTGGTGCAGATCGCCTCTAGCCCCGCCTATATCAGATACACTGATGTGATTGGTGCAGATCGCCTCTAGCCCCGCCTATATCAGATACACTGATGTGATTGGTGCAGCTCGCCTCTAGTCCCGCCTGTATCAAACACACCGATGTGATTGGTGCAGATCGCCTCTAGCCCCGCCTATATCAAATACACCGATGTGATTGGTGCAGCTGGCCTCTAACGGTTTGCCAAATTAGCTGCTAGCTAAACTAGCGTTAGCTTCCCGATGGGGGCTAGCCTCTCTCTCAGCTAACACATCAGTACTCGGAGCAGGCAGGACGGGTCGTGGACCGACAGTTTGTTTAGAAACGGGACCAGAAGGGAAGATAGCGGCGACATAACAAGGTCAGTACTCATTTTAACATCTGGTCCTGTTCTTTAACGGTGTTTTAACGATGTTTTGATAGTGTTTTAACGGTGTTTTAGAGCAACAGGTTTACGTAGCTAGTGTTGAGACCGACTCTGAGAGTTTGTGTCTGGTCTTTCATCGCTAACTGTAGTCCGCATTGGGAAGAGAACTAACTACTGAACTGGGCACCTGAGTGCAGGGCTGTAGTCACGACCACCTTAGTCGAGTCCCAGACCAGGACTAGTCAAGACCGAGTCCAAAAAGGTTCGATTCTGAGTCGAGACAAAGTCCAAAAAGGTTCTAGTCCGAGTCAAGACAGAGTCCAAAAAGGTTCTAGTCCGAATCAAGGCCGAGTCCAAAAAGGTTCTAGTCCGAGTCCAGACCGAGTCCAAAAAGGTTCGATTCTGAGTCGAGACGAAGTCCAAAAAGGTTCTAGTCCGAGTCATGACCGGGTCCAAAAAGGTTCGGGTCCAAAACAAGTCCGAGTCCAAAAAAGTTCTTGTCCGAATCAAGACCGGGTCCAAAAAGGTTCTAGTCCGAGTCAAGACCGGGTCCAAAAAGGTTCGGGTCCAAAACAAGTCCGAGTCCAAAAAAGTTCTTGTCCGAATCAAGACCGGGTCCAAAGAGGTTCGGGTCCGAGTCAAGACCGGGTCCAAAGAGGTTCGGGTCCAAGACAAGACCGGGTCCAAAGAGGTTCGGGTCCAAGTCAAGACCGGGTCCAAAGAGGTTCCGATTGACAGATTGAGAAAACCAATTTATACTATAAACCTGTTAGTAGAAACGTTTTTATTTTCTGGAACTGTCTAGCTCAAAAGGAACCGTAGTGGAACCAGAGTTATCCAAAATGTATTATTTTAGTTCTTTTAGTTTTCTCTGTGTGGACGAGAGAGACTGTGTGTGTGTGTGACTGTGTGTGTAACTGTGTGTGTGTGACTGTGTGTGTGTGTGTGACTGTGTGTGTGACTGTGTGTGTGTGACTGTGTGTGTGTGACTGTGTGTGTGTGTGTGCGCATTTGTGAGTGTGCGTTTGTGCGTGCGCATTTGTTGTGTGTGTGTGTGTGTGTGTGTGTATAAGTCAGTGTGTGTGTGTGTGTGACTGTGTGTGTATGTGTGTGCGCATTTGTGAGAGTTTGCGTTTGTGCGTGCGCATTTGTTGTGTGTGTGTGTTTAAGTCAGTGTGTGTGTGTGTGTGTGTGTGCGCGCGCACAACTGCACGTTACTTCCTGTTTTCCCAGAGTTGGGTGTAACTCGGGGTCACGACACCAAAACGTCAGCGGCCGGTGCCAACACCAGTAAAACAACACACAATCACTCAAATACTCACATTTGACCCGTTTTCAGTTATTTATACATTTGTTTTGTCACAAATACATTAAAAATGTCAAAAAACTTTAGGAAAAAACACCAACAAAAGCACCCACAACATTGAAAAGGTGACAAAAATATCGGGAAAAGCGACAATAATGTTGGAAAAAAGAAACCTAAAATATCAGGAACGTGTTGCCGGTCACAACATGGAGAGAAATCATAAATAAAATGGCGGGTAGGAGATGAAAGACTGGAGATGTCTGACTCTTAATGCAGATTATTATCTCTCAGGTACGGGACTCTGGTTTAGAACCTTTTAAGTGTTGTGAGCTCCCAACCTGTGTTCCTGTTTCCTGTTTCCTGTCAGACTGACTCCAGGTCAGAGGAGGAGTGAGATGGAGGAAGAGGAGGAAGAGGAGGAAGAGGAGGACGCAGCAGAGTCTCTAGTCTCCGGCTGTCTGTCCATGAAGAGCGACTTCTCCAAAGACGAACCTCCGTTCTTCAGTAATGAACCTGGACCCTCAGACACAAAGTAAGACCACTGCTGCCCTCTCATTCATCATATGACTCATTCTCACTTTCCTCTGCTAATGCCATGTTGTTGTTGTTATTTTTAGCTTTTTCTGTTGGTTTTGTTGCTGTCTAATTAAATATATTAAGTTCATTTCACCTGATATTGTTCCTGAATGTTAAGAACGAACATCCATGGGCAGCGCTGAAGTTATCTGGCTATCAGCATCCTTTACCCAGCTCATGAATATTAATGAGCTCAGTGTATAAAATAAAATGGACATTTTCATTACAGACTGAATAAAAACGGAGCAGCGAGACGGTTTCGGGTCAACAATTGTTATTTTTCAAGAACAATCTACAGTCATTTTAGTGATAAAGAAATGTCTTCACAGACAGAATAATATGAGGGATGTCTCTGAAGACGAGCAGCAGTCCAGATCCAGAACCAGAGCTGGTCTGCAGTCAGCCAGTCAGACCTGCACTGTACAAAGTAAGTCTGTACATCTGTCTGCTGATGTCTTCATATCTAAAACCACGACTTCTTATCATAACAAATATTACATTTTAAGTCCATCAGAAATTTAGCTGCATGTTTTTTCTGCTCCAGTGAACATATTTGCTCTGTATATGTCTATATTTGACTTCTACTGTTTGGACATTTTTAAAGTTATTCGTTCCTTCAACACACTATCTTTGAATGAGCACAAAGACCATCAAAACAATTTATCATTTAACATCAGTGTTTTCAAATGTCTCCAATTTAGGGACTTAGAAATGCTTGAGTAGAGAGAAAGTAGGGCATAAACACAGTAAAAGATTATTTTTCAATTTCTTTCTGACTTTTTCCCAGTGAATGCAGGTCAGCGTGAATATAAGGACTGTCTGAAGACGACATGTGGATGTGTGACTGAAGGAACGAATACAAGAGGTGAAACTCCCCTCAAGAGGATCTACACTGGTGTCTACATCACAGATGGATGGAGGGAAGAGGTTAACACCCAACATGAGGTTTGGCAGCTTGAGACTGCTTCCAAGATGGAGATCCTCCACGAAACTCCAATCCAGTGCAGCAACATCTTTAGAGTCTCACCTGACCAACAAAAAAAACTCAGAGTCGTCCTGATGATCGGCGTTGCTGGCGTTGGAAAAACCTTCCTAGTGCAGAAGTTCTGTCTGGACTGGGCCGAGGGTTTGGAAAACGAAGATCTCAGTCTGGTGATTCCTCTTTCCTTTAGGGAACTGAACTTGATCAAAGATGAGCAGTACAGTCTTCTGGAGCTGCTCCATGTTTTTCATCCAGCGTTGCAGAAGGTCCCAGCAGACCAGATCGCTGGCTCTAAAGTCCTCTTCGTCTTTGACGGCCTGGATGAAAGCAGACTTTCATTGGATTACAACAGCGAGGTTGTGTCTGATGTCACACAGAAGTCATCGGTCAACGTGCTGTTGACAAACCTCATTCAGGGGAAGCTGCTTCCCTCAGCTCTCGTCTGGATAACTTCCCGACCTGCGGCAGCCAATCAGATCCCTCCTGCGTGTGTTGACAGGGTAACAGAAGTACGAGGCTTCACTGACGCCCAGAAGGAGGAGTACTTCAGGAAGAGAGTCTGTGATGAAGAGCTTTCCAGCAGAATCATCTCCCACATCAAGACATCCAGGTGCCTCCACATCATGTGTCTGATCCCAGTCTTCTGCTGGGTCACTGCTACAGTTCTGGACCACATGTTGACTACAGACCAGAAAGGAGAGCTGCCCAAGACCCTGACTGACATGTACGCACACTTCCTGTTGGTTCAGACCGTGAGGAAGAAGCAGAAGTATGATGAGGGACATGAGTTGAGTCCACAGGAGCTGATGGAGGCTGACAGGGAAGTCCTTCTGAAGCTGGGGAGGCTGGCGTTTGAACAGCTGGAGAAAGGAAACATCATGTTCTACCAAGAAGACCTGGAGCGCTGTGGTCTGGATGTCACAGAGGCCTCGCTGTACTCAGGAGTTTGTACAGAGATCTTAAAAAGGGAGAGTGTGATCTTCCAGAAAACCGTCTACTGCTTCGTTCATCTGAGCGTTCAGGAGTTCCTGGCTGCAGTCTACTTCTACCACTGTTACACCAACAAGAACACAGAGGTACTGAAGGACTTCCTGGCGATAGACCCGAACAGTGATTACTTTCAGTATCTATCCGTGATTGAGGATGATCGTGATGACATTGACTCATCTCTGGATGTCTTCTTGAAGAGAGCCATGGAGAAATCCCTTGAAAGTAAGAATGGCCACCTGGACCTGTTTGTCCGTTTCGTTCATGGCCTCTCTCTGGAGTCCAACCAGAGACTCTTAGGGGGTCTGCTGGGTCAGACAGACAACAGTCCAGAAATCATCCAGAGAGCCATCACCAACCTGAAGGAAATGAGCAGTTATTATAGTTCTCCTGACAGAAGCATCAACATCTTCCACTGTCTGACGGAGATGAACGACAGCTCAGTCCATCAGGAGATCCAAGGGTTCCTGAAGTCAGAGAACAGATCAGAGAAGGAACTGTCTGATATCCACTGCTCAGCTCTGGCCTACATGCTGCAGATGTCAGAGGAGGTTCTGGATGAGTTAAACCTGCGGAAGTACAACACCTCAGCGGAGGGACGACTGAGACTGTTTCCAGCAGTGAGGAACTGCAGGAAGGCTCTGTAAGTCCACATGAGACTTAATTTTAAATGTAGGTACTGTAAACCTGAAGCCATCAGTGTAAGAGTAAAGACACACACATGCACAATAGTAAACTGACAGACTATAGAAGTTTCTTAAATGAATATTAAACTTGCCTATTGAAAACAATTATTAAGGGAAATAGTTTGGTTTAATTTTGGTAGGTTTACAATATCATCTCTCAAAAAAGTACATTTAAATCCATATGACATTGTTTTTTTAAAGATTTTTTTTTTTAATGCAATAACAACCTCAAACTAAAGCACATTTCTGTTGTTGAAAATGTGTACAATAATATAATAGTGTTGTGAATACAACACATTATTAAGTGTAATATTTTCTATTTTGAAATATTGACAAATAAATTGTAACTGACCGCCCCTGCAGTTCGGCAGGCCTGTGAAACGCGGATTAACTGTGAAATACAGTTTAAATGCTAAAGTCACGTGAACGCGGCTCAGCAGAGAGGTGGAGCCAGCCGCATATAGTAGTGACTGTGGATGAGAGGGAGGCTGGCTGCTGAAAATCCAACTTTTTGGCGCTTGTGATATTCCTTTGGCGGAGGCTAAAACGTTGTTAAGGGGCACGGAAACTTTCTCTATGCAGTAACAACCCTGACTAAATATCGGTAATAAATTCATACTAATACTAACCAGATCGCAAACCACGTTTAAGACGAGATACCACCACCACCTATATATATATATATATAAGAGAGAGACACATTTTAAATGTGATATTAACATATAATTATCTATATTATCACAGACTTTCTGACTGTGTAGTCTCTGAGAATCACTGTGAAGTCGTGGCCTCGGCTCTGAAGTCCAACCCCTCCCATCTGAGAGAGCTGGACCTGAGTTTTAACAGGTACATGAAAGATTCAGGAGTGAAGCGGCTGCAGGCTGGATTGAAGAGTCCACACTGTGTGCTGGAGATTCTCAGGTCAGTTCCTGTACTTTGCTCTTGTAAAGTGTATATCTAGCAAATTTAAATCCATAACAGAACTTTTTAATTCCCTTCAATTCACTTGTTTTCTGGGTTCGTCTGACCACCTATCTCAACAGCTCTTCATAACCCTGCCCCCTCCCTACTATGTTAGCTGTGTCAGAAATTGATTAAGCTAAATGCTTACATTTTAGGAGAAAATTGAGAAATTATTATTCATTTATCTGCATCCTTTTGGGTGCAAAGTAGTCTACAACTTTTAACAGCATCTTTAAATGCACTGACCAATGTTTAACCATGACTCTGGTCATGCAACTTTGTAGAAGGACACCAAGTTTTGTAGGTCAGGTAGAATCTTTCCCTTTTACTCTGGTTTGTTTTTTCTGCTACCAGCAGCCCGTTAATATCTGGCAACCAGGGTTATTATTTTTTAATTAAACAAGTGTTTTTAATTTACACTCCAATGCACAGCATCAGGTGCAGCTCGGTTGTAAACCGAGTGATTTTATGACTTGGCTGTATTATTTGCTACAGTGTAAGGATCTCTTTAAATAAAGGTTATTATTGTATACTAAGTTACATTATTTATTCTTTTTTCAGATTGGCTCACTGCGGGCTGTCCGATGTCAGCTTTGCGTATCTAGTCTCAGCTCTGAAGTCTAACCCCTCCCATCTGAGAGAGCTGGATCTGACAGGAAACGCATTGTCTGATTCAGGAGTGAAACAGCTGAGTCAGTTTTTGGAGAGTCCACCCTGTAGACTGGAGACCCTGAGGTCAGTTCACTGACTCTGTTACTATTATACTATTATGTTATTTTACTGTTATTAACAACTAGACCTAAATAATGTACTAACATAAATTACATCTGTAAAACTGTAAATGTCCTTTTGTTCATATTTTCATGTCTAAATTTACTGCAAAATACTAGAGATACTAATACTTCCTCCCCAGACACGAAGTTCATAGGGGTTGAGAAAGCTAAATGCTAGTCTTTTTTCAGATTGTGGAGCTGCAGCGTGTCAGAGACTGGCTGTGCTTCTCTGGCCTCAGCTCTGAAGTCCAACCCCTCCCATCTGAGAGAGCTGGACCTGAGTAACAACAGCCTGCAGGATTCAGGAGTGGAGCTGCTGTCTGAGCTTGTGGAGAATCCACTCTGTCAACTGGAAGCTCTGAGGTCAGACACCATTTCTTACTCCTGTGCTGAGATTAATATGATGTGAAAGTTGTGGTGACACTACACTTCATTTTAACAGTATTAACAGTATCGTAACGCCTCAGTTTTCTTCTTCAGTGATTAAGTCCATTGACTTGGGCGGAGCAATACTGAGCTACACATAAACCTTAATATAACGAGAAAAATCCTACACTGGACAATTTACTATGAACTTCCTAAATATTTGATTTTCATCTGATATTCCTTATCAATTCTTTAAAAAAATGATGATTTAAAAAAACAAAAATACTCTCTTTTAACTATCGGAAAATATCAAATGTATTCAGTATTATTATTATTTTTACGAAGCTATCTGCTGATGATACTTTTCTGAAGATGCTTTGATTTTATGACTTCACTATTCATAAAAGAAAAATGGTTAATGTTTTTTGTTCTCCTAAGATATTTGTTATCTTTGTAAACTTTCGGATTTAGAGCTGGCAGAGGTTTAGAGGGGAAGTCACTATGTCTTTATTGAAGTAGCAGCGCGCTGTCATTAATATTATATAACAGTTTTTAACCTGCATCCTGTTGGGTTCAGGTGTTTTGAGTTTCCATTTTCAAAACGTCTACACTCTAAACCTTCTTCAGCTTTGACCAGATTATTATACATTGAATGATTTGATACAGGAACATCGTCTTGTAAAGTTACATCATGTATTCTTTATTCAGATTGAGGGGCTGCGGTTTGTCAGAGAACAGCTGTGTTTATCTGGCCTCAGCTCTGAAGTCCAACCCCTCCCATCTGAGAGAGCTGGAGCTGGGCGAAAACAAGCTGCAGGATTCAGGAGTGAAGCAACTGTGTGGTTTTCTGGAGAGTCCAGACTGTAGACTGGAGTGTCTGAGGTCAGTTCCCTGACTTTCTGTTACTATTATAGATATTATAAAGTAGGTTGACATTTTTGTACAAACAGAACTTACATCCATAAAGTTGTCAATTTCCTTTTGTTCATATTTTCATGTTTCTTGTACAAAATTTAGTCTACAGTCACAAAATACTTGTGTTTGTTACAGAAATTGTAGAAAATGTCCGCTGTTAGTTGCTAATGTTTATTGTGGTGGAGTTAGTCTGCAGAGCAACTTCTTCAATCATCATACACTAGTTTAATACATTGAGAGGATGGAACTTTTTGTCTAAAATCTGAGATCATATTTTTATCCACATCATTTCTTCTTTATTCAGATTGTGGGAGTGTGCTTTGTCAGAGATCAGCTGTGCTTCTCTGGCCTCAGCTCTGAAGTCCAACCCCTCCCATCTGAGAGAGCTGGACCTGGGCGACAACAAGTTGAAGAACTCAGAAGTGAAGCTGCTTTCTGATCTAAAGGATAGTCCACACTGTAGACTGGAGACTCTGGAGTAAGTACAGGGTTGGAGTCAGTCCATTCTGGTTTCAGCAGTATTAAACTAAACTAACACAGTTAGTATCACAGCAAAGATCCAGTATTTCCTGTAAACCTCCAACCTTCTTAGTGAAGCTGTGAGAGAAGACTGGCTTCAGGATGGGACAGAGAGAGCGAACAGTCAGCCAATCAGATGAGCCAGAAGCTTGTTGTGATCATGTGTTTGAGTTGATGTGAAGACAACTGCTGTTGTTGTTGTTGTTGTTTGTACATGAAAAATAAGTAAATATAGAGTCTGTTAGGAAGATATTTAGACAAAACAAATGGCAGATGTAAAAGGACAGATGTATATATATTATATTAAAGGTTTGACGTTACAAAGACTGAACAGTAAAACATCAGCTGTGTTTACTGGACTTCAGCAGAGCTTCTGGTCTAGATAAAGACCACATGGTTACTAAATGTAGTGCTATTTCTATTAAATTAGAGCCAGTGATTTGCAGGCTTCAGTCAGACTGATGTCTGAGCTGTGACAAAGATGAACTGATCAGTTGTTTAGTATTGAAATGAGAGAACAAACACTTTGAGATCAAATTTCATGTTTGGACAGTTTGATGTTTCTGTATGTTGTGATGCTGTCCGCTGTAATCCAGCTTTATTTCCTGCAGACTGTATTATTAAAGTGAGCAGTGAACGTCTCTCTGTTTTTGCAGAAATGCTGTGTTCAGGACTCTCAGCAGTTTATTTCCACTGTGTACTTAAGTGAAATCTGCAGAGCAAACAGACTTAATTCCCAAAGTCTCTGTAGTTCTGTGAGCTTCACTTCAACACGTTAACATGAGAGCTCGAAGGAAGCTCGCTACGCTACACAGCCGCTACACTTGTGACCTGAACAGGACTTAAGTCTGGTCTTTTATACCGAATGTGCTGCATCACTGACGGACAGCTGATGAACGGAGTCTTCTTAAAAATCTCATTAATCACTTCTGTGGTCTTCTCTCAACAGATGGAAGTGATCTTAGTGATTTCAAATTTTGACGTGTTGAGACACTACGTGGAGTCCACCATCATCAGTGTGTGTCCTCTGGGTTCATCAGTGTGTGTCCTCTGGTATCATCAGTGTGTGTCCTCTGGTATCATCAGTGTGTGTCCTCTGGTATCATCAGTGTGTGTCCTCTGGTATCATCAGTGTGTGTCCTCTGGTATCATCAGTGTGTGTCCTCTGGTATCATCAGTGGATCTGGACTGCTCTGTTGCCGCTCTGTCCTTCTACACTGAGACTCCTCCACTGCTTCTGCTCCACCTCCTCCACCTGGACCTGGGTTTCATTTCCTCTTTTATTAATTCAGATATTCTGAACTCAAAGTGCCTCTGCAGATTAGTTCCTCAAATAAGAGGAATAGGGATTTGGAAAGATTAGGGTGGATATTCTCATCTGAGTAAAACTTTAACCAGCCTTAAAAAAATAACCTAAAAAATAGTTTAAAAAAACATTGTGTATAAAAGATGCCATGTAGGAAAAATACTTTATTCAGTAAATTAACACTTTGTTATGCTTGATGCTTTGCTTTCTGTTGCAGCTCCACCCTTTGGAATGAGGCTGTGTTGCAGTAAATTATCACATATTTCTATATAACAATGGAAGTTGATATTGCAAGTGACCTTAAAACCAACAATACCACCCGTTTGTCATATTACAACAGAAACATATTTGCCTGTAACAAACCTTACTGTTTTATTTTGTATATATTGTTTGATGTTCACTGATTAACATGCAGACTCTTGTTGATATTCATTAATTGTGTAAACAACATGTTTTACAATTAATATGCCATAATCCTGTTGAAAAATGTTTTCATATTATTAGAGTTTGATGTGACTGCTAGTTTTCACATAACGTCTCCACACAGACACATGAAGTCAACCTTCGAGGCTTTTCCCCGTCAGAAATCAGTGTTAAAGCGGCTTTTATCTCCATTGTTCAGGTTCTGCAGCATGACAGTGTAAAGATGGACAGATGTACTTATATTTTGTGGACCTTTTCATCATGAAGTGAGTCCATCTTTATTTTTGAATTATGTACCGTAATGTAATTGCTTCCTTTGTAAAATATCAAAAAGTGTTATCAAAAACTGATATATTATATATTATATATTAATTAATTTACTTGATTTGAAATATTAAGAGTGGATTCTAACTTAAACTGAAATTAAACATGAAGCTTTGATTTAAAGAGCTCCTGCTATATTCCGTTTCAGCGTCACATTTGTACTCTTAGGGTGTACTAGAATAGGTTTACGTGCTTTGATGTTCAACAAACATACTATGTTTCTCATATGGCCCATTGCTGCAGCTCCTCTGTCTGAAACACTGGAGCTCTTGGCCCCGCCTTCCTGAAGAGCCCAGTCTGCTCTGATTGGTCAGCAGGTCGACTCTGTTGTAATTGGTCAACCAAATAAAAAACAACCCACTGGGCGGGTTGTGAATTCCTTTGACTTTTTTTGACATACCATACTACGACTTTTTTCAACATACAATACTACGACTTTTTTTCGACATACAATACTATGACTTTTTTCTCAACATACTATACTACGACTTTTTTTGACATACAATACTATGACTTTTTTCAACATGCTATACTATGACTTTTTTCGACATACAATACTATGACTTTTTTCGACATACAATACTATGACTTTTTTTGACATACTATACTATGACTTTTTTCAACATGCTATACTATGACTTTTTTCGACATACAATACTATGACTTTATTCGACATACTATACTATGACTTTTTTCGACATACTACACTATGACTTTTTATGACTTTTTTTCTTGACATACTATACTGTGAGCTTTTTTGACTTTTCGACATACAATACTATGACTTTTTTTGACATAAAATACTATGACTTTTTTCTCGACATACTATACTATGCCTTTTTTGGACTTTTCAAGATACTATACTGTGAGCTTTTTTGACTTTTCGACATACAATACTGTGAGCTTTTTTGACTTTTCGACATACAATACTACGACTTTTAAGTCGACATACTATGACTTTTTTCTCGACATACTATACTATGACTTTTTTCAACATACAATACTATGACTTTTTTCTCAACATACTATACTATGACTTTTTTTTACGTTTTTGACATACAATACTATGACCTTTTTCAACATGCTATACTATGACTTTTTTTTCGACATACAATACTAGTACTTTTTTCTCAACATACTATACTATGACTTTTTTTGACTTTTTTGACATACAATACTATGACCTTTTTCGACATACAATACTATGACCTTTTTCAACATGCTATACTATGACTTTTTTCGACATACAATTCTATGACTTTTTTCGACATGCTATACCATGACTTTTTTTCTTGACATACTATACTGTGAGCTTTTTTGACTTTTCGACATACAATACTACGACTTTTAAGTCGACATACTATGACTTTTTTCTCGAAATACTATACTATGACTTTTTTCAACATACAATACTACGACTTTTTTTCGACATACTATACTATACTTTTTTCGACATACAATACTATGACCTTTTTCAACATGCTATACTATGACTTTTTACGACATACAATACTATGACTTTTTTTTCAACATGCTATACTATGACTTTTTACGACATACAATACTATGACTTTTTTCTCAACATACTATACTATGTTTTTTTTTTACTTTTTTGACATACAATACTATGACCTTTTTCAACATGCTATACTATGACTTTTTACGACATACAATACTGTGACTTTTTTTTCAACATGCTATACTATGACTTTTTACGACATACAATACTTTGACTTTTTTTTCGACATACTATGACTTTTTGTTCAACATACAATACTATGACTTTTTTCTCAACATACTATACTATGACTTTTTTGACTTTTTCAACATACAATACTATGATTTTTTTCGACATACAATACTATGACTTTTTTCTCAACATACTATACTATGACTTTTTTGACTTTTTCGACATACAATACTATGACTTTTTACAACATACAATACTATGACTTTTTTGACATACAATACTATGATCTTTTTTAACATGCTATACTATGACTTTTTTCGACATACAATCCTATGACTTTTTTCTCAACATACTATACTATGACTTTTTTCGACTTTTTTCGACATACTATGACTTTTTATGACTTTTTTTCTTGACATACTATACTGTGACCTTTTTTGACTTTTCGACATACAATACAATGACTTTTTTCTCGACATACTATACTATGCCTTTTTTGGACTTTTCAAGATACAATACTATGACATTTTTCGACATACTATTCTATGACTTTTTTCGACATACTATACTATGACTTTTTCGACATAGAATACTATGACTTTTTTCGACATACTATACCATGACTTTTCACGACATACTATGACGTTTTACGCCAAACAATACTAAGACTTTTTTCGACATACTGTACCATGACTTTTTTCAACATACTATACTATGACTTTTCACGACATACTATACTATGACTTTTTTCTCAACATACTATACTATGACTTTTTTTGACTTTTTCAACATACAATACTATGACCTTTTTCAACATGCCATACTATGACTTTTTACGACATACAATACTATGACTTTTTTTTCCACATACTATGACTTTTTTCGACATACAATACTGTGACCTTTTTCAACATGCTATACTATGACTTTTTTCTCAACATACTATGCTATGACTTTTTTTTTACTTTTTGTCGACATACAATACTATGACTTTTTTCTCAACATACTATTCTATGAATTTTTTTGACTTTTCGACATACAATACTAAGACTTTTTACGACATACAATACTATGACTTTTTTTTCAACATGCTATATTATGACCTTTTTTGACATTCAATACTATGACTTTTCTCAACATACTATACCATGACTTTTTTTGACATACTATGCTATGACTTTTTTCGACATACTATACTATGACTTTTTATGACTTTTTTTTCTGGATATACTATACTGTGACCTTTTTTGACTTTTCGACATACAATACTATGACATTTTTCGACATACTATTCTATGACTTTTTTCGACACGCTATACCATGACTTTTTTCGACATACTATACTATGACGTTTTACGCCAAACAATACTAAGACTTTTTTCGACATACTGTACCATGACTTTTTTCGACATACTATACTATGACTTTTTCGACATAGAATACTATGACTTTTTTCGACGTACAATACTATGACTTTTTTCTCAACATACTATACTATGACTCTTTTTGACTTTTTCGACATACAATACTATGACCTTTTTCAACATGCTATACTATGACTTTTTACGACATACAATACTATGACTTTTTTTTCGACATACTATGACTTTTTTCGACATACAATACTATGACCTTTTTCAACATGCTATACTATGACGTTTTACAACATACAATACTATGACTTTTTTCTCAACATACTATGCTATGACTTTTTTTTGACTTTTTGTCGACATACAATACTATGACTTTTTTCTCAACATACTATTCTATGAATTTTTTTGACTTTTCGACATACAATACTAAGACTTTTTACGACATACAATACTATGACTTTTTTTTCAACATGCTATATTATGACCTTTTTTGACATTCAATACTATGTCTTTTCTCAACATACTATACTATGACTTTTCTCGACATACTATGCTATGACTTTTTTCGACATACTATGCTATGACTTTTCTCAACATTCTATACTATGACTTTTTTCGACATACTATACTATGCCTTTTTTAGACTTTTCAAGATACTATACTATGACTTTTTTCGACATACTATACTATGACGTTTTACGCCAAACAATACTATGACTTTTTTTCCGACATACAATACTAAGACTTTTTTCGACATACTATACTATGACTTTTTATGACATACAATACAATGACTTTTTTCTCGACATACTATACTATAACTTTTTGACTATTTTTCTTGATATACTATACTGTGACCTTTTTTGACTTTTCGACATACTATACTATGACTTTTTACGACATACTGACTTTTTTCTCGACATACTATACTATGACTTTTTTGACATACTATACCATGACTTTTTTCTCGACATACTTTACTATGACTTTTTACGACATACACTACTATGACTTTTTTCGACATACTATACTATGACTTTTTTTGACTTTTCAACATGCTATATATACTATGACTTTAATCGACATACAATACTATGACTTTTTTTGACATGCTATACCATGACTATTTTTCTTGATATACTATACTGTGACCTTTTTTGACTTTTCACGACATACTATGACTTTTTTCGACATACTATACTATGACGTTTTACGCCAAACAATACTAAGACTTTTTATGACCTTTCGACATACCATTACTGTGACTTTTTACGACATACAATACTATGACTTTTTCGACATACTATACTATGACTTTTTCGACATACTATACTATGACTTTTTTCGACATACTATACTATTACTTTTTTCGACATACAATACTATGACATTTTACAACATGCTATACTATGACGTTTTACGACATACTATACTATGACTTTTTCGACATACTATACTATGACTTTTTTCGACATGCTATACTATGACGTTTTGCGACATACTATGACCTTTTTCTCAACATACTATACTATGACTTTTTTCGACATACTATGCCTTTTTTTGACTTTTCAAGATACTATACTATGACTTTTTTGACATACTATACTATGACTTTTTTGACATACAATACTATGACCTTTTTCAACATGCTATACTATGACGTTTTACGACATACTATGACCTTTTTCTCAACATACTATACTATGACTTTTTTCGACATACTATACTATGCCTTTTTTAGACTTTTCAAGATACTATACTATGACTTTTTTCGACATACTATGCCATGACTTTTTTCGACATACTATACTATGACTTTTTATGACCTTTCGACATACCATTACTGACTTTTTACGACATACTATACTATGACTTTTTTTCGACATACAATACTATGCCTTTTTTAGACTTTTCAAGATACTATACTATGACTTTTTCGACATACTATACTATGACATTTTTCAACATGCTATACTATGACGTTTTACGACATACTATACTATGACTTTTTCGACATACTATACTATGACTTTTTTAGACTTTTCAAGATACTATACTATGACTTTTTTCGACATACTATGCCATGACTTTTTTCGACATACTATACTATGACTTTTTATGACCTTTCGACATACCATTACTGACTTTTTACGACATACTATACTATGACTTTTTTTCGACATACAATACTATGCCTTTTTTAGACTTTTCAAGATACTATACTATGACTTTTTTGACATACTATACTATACTATTACTTTTTACGACATACAATACTATGACTTTTTCGACATACTATACTATGACTTTTTCGACATACTATACTATTACTTTTTTCGACATACTATACTATTACTTTTTTTGACATACAATACTATGACCTTTTTCAACATGCTATACTATGACGTTTTACGACATACTATACTATGACCTTTTTCTCAACATACTATGACGTTTTACGCCAAACAATACTAAGACTTTTTTTCCGACATACTATACCATGACTTTTTTCGACATACTATACTATGACTTTTTTTTCAACATACTGTGACTTTTTCGACATACTATACTATGACCTTTTTCTCGACATACTATACTATGACTTTTTTAGACTTTTCAAGATACTATACTATGACTTTTTTTTCAACATACTGTGACTTTTTCGACATACTATACTATGACTTTTTTCGACATACTATGCCATGACTTTTTTCGACATACAATACTATGCCTTTTTTAGACTTTTCAAGATACTATACTATGACTTTTTTCGACATACAATACTATGACCTTTTTCAACATGCTATACTATGACGTTTTACGACATACTATGCCTTTTTTAGACTTTTCAAGATACTATACTATGACTTTTTTCGACATACTATACTATGACGTTTTACGCCAAACAATACTAAGACTTTTTTTCCGACATACAATACTAAGACTTTTTTCGACATACTATACTATGACTTTTTATGACCTTTCAACATACCATTACTGTGACTTTTTACGACATACAATACTATGACTTTTTTCTCGACATACTATACTATAATTTTTGACTATTTTTCTTGATATACTATACTGTGACCTTCTTTGACTTTTCGACATGCTATACTATGACCTTTTTCTCAACATACTATACTATGACGTTTTACGCCAAACAATACTAAGACTTTTTTTCCGACATACTATACCATGACTTTATTCTCGACATACTCTACCTTTTTTTGACATATATTATAACAATACTAGAGCTGTAATCTCCCATTCGACTAGTCGATTTATTGGTCGATAAGTTCTGGCTCGACCAAAATCCGGATCGGTCGATTTTTTTGCCGTATTAATTTCATCAGGTGGAAGCATAGAGCGTTACGGTCTATGGGTGGGAAGCGCTTATTGCTAATGGGGGTGTTTTCAGACTATAAACATTCTATACTATGACTCTTCGATATGCTACAGACACCACAAACACCTTTGCAAACACCTGCAGTTTAATCAATTATTCATATATTTAAACTTTTAGTAACAGCGCATTAAAACATTTACATTTTTACTTCATACAGTGCAGTGCCATTGATTCTAAAAAGCTCTAGAGTGGCGATTTTTAGTTACACAATAATTCATCATACTCAATAAATATTCAGACAGGCATCCCAACATTCAGCCTCTGGTCCCGCCCACCACCGGTGACATCACAGTGACTCATCACCTGGTCACAGTATGCATACATTTCAATCAATCAAAACAATATCATAGTAACATTTGTCCAAGTTTTCTCCTTTTTACATAATTCATTTTACAGGCCCCACCTGACCAGATGTATTTTCAATACTGTGAAGATTATCTTAATATTCTGGGATTTTAAGTTATTACTACTTATTGGGAATGTTTCATTTGTTTTCCCAGGCTTTTACATGAAAAATTACTTTCCATTTTACAAAACTGAAACTATTAAATGTATTTTTACAAGTACACTTATGTGTTTATTATTAGCAGATACTTCATAATCAGATTTCTCAACTCAAAATAAGCTTCAGAAATCTTGTATTCTACATAAATAAGTCAACCAGACTTAACTTTTGATTGTATGTTTTTCTTACTAATGATCCACTGCATGCCTCAGAGCCAGACTGGATCAGATCCAGGTCTCTGATGACACTGTATAACCAGGATATGATGTTTCTATGTGCAAACATGAACAGGAAAACAGAAATGATAAACAAGCGTGCATGTAACCCATGATGATCTGTTCTCCATGTCGATTTGTCACCCCATCGGGTCTTCTCTGAACCGGGTAAATTTACAGTCTGTGAGCTTTGGTCCTCGAGGTTTCACACAGTGGAGGGTTTCATCAGAGCCTGATCCCCAAACAGCTGTTTGAAGTGAACCACATGCTCCTCACAGTGCTCTCCTGAAGAAGAAGGAGGAGGAAACAGTCAGTGGATTTCACTTTAAAAAGAATACGTCGGCTGCTTGAATTGTCCCGTGTGTCTTGTCTCACCGGGGTTGAAGCTGGGACTCCCTCTCAGCCGCTGGTTTCTCTGCTGGAACGACCTGAACACGGTGTAGAACAACATCTGGTCTCCGGTCTGCCGTGCTGCGTCCAGAAACTTCCTGGATGACACGTTGTCATGGCCACCTGCAGCCAATGAAACTTTAGGGTTAGGGTTATCAAAACAGCAGAGATAGCATAGAGAAGTAGTAGGACGATAAATCGGACATTTATGGAAATTTATCTTAATTCTGAAGCTGTAATACGTATTTGTCCCATGACAAGCCATAACAGTTCCCACTTTGGGTGTTTCCTTTAATTATTTTCCAAATCCTAAAAATTCAAATTAAAAAGACATCAAAGGGCATTTAGAATGGTCACGTGACAATAAACAACCATGACGATTGATTAAAGATTTTAATTGACAGCTCTAGTTTTTCCCTCTTCAACCAAAACGCAGCAGAAGAAATGGAGTCTCGTCGAGTTTGAACAAGAAAAAATATTTCACCTTCATTCTATACTATTTACTATACTTTAGTACTTTTTTCGACATACTATACTATGACTTTTTTTCCATGTTCTATACTATGACTTTTTTCCATGTACTATACTATGACTTTTTTCGATGTTCTATACTATGACTTTTTTTCGATGTACTATACTATGACTTTTTTCCATGTACTATACTATGACTTTTTTCGATGTTCTATACTATGACTTTTTTTCGATGTATTATACTATGACTTTTTTTCGATGTATTATACTATGACT
>NC_048428.1:21943962-21945358 GCF_013103735.1 Etheostoma cragini
AGAGAGAGAGAGAGAGAGGGGGGGGAGATTAATAAATAACTTTAATATTTGGAGATAGATAATATTAAATAAGACAATTAAAGAAAGAGAGACAACAAATGAGCAACACTGAGTTCTGTTGAAGGCCACTTCAATAAAGAGATATGGGAAAATATTGAATTATTAGAAAATAAATATGTAAACAAAATAAAAAATAAAAAATTCAAAATGAATAAATGTGGAACCATTAAATAAAAGAAATTGTTACTGAAAGTTGAACTTAATTTTTCAAAATAAAAACCTAAACTGACTTTTTAATTTCTTTATTCTCATTTTCATTTATTTATTTCTCTCCCCCTCTCTCTCTCTCCCTTCCTCCTTCACTCCCTCTCTTCCTCCTTCTTCCAGGACGCTAAACAATCTAAAAATGTTCCTCTAGTAACAAAACATAAATAAGAAAAGCAGTAAAAAGTTACTTCTTTCTTATTTATGTTTTATTACCTTTTTACGGATTAGCGGCACATAATTAAGACGAATGATAAAAGATGATTTTTGACACCAGATGGTCCCAAATTCTTTTTTTAAATCGATCTCTACGACTGTCCGTGATGTTTTAAATGTTTATGAATTAGTGCAATAATTGAGAATCTCTGGGTTACATGGTTGCCATGGCGACGTCCCTCTCCGACAGGCTGAGTTTGGCGGGTTTGGGGACGACCGGCAGCTCGATCTCAAACTTGTACATCTTGGACATGGTCCCGTTCTTAAAAACAACAGAAAAAACAGGCGAGGATCTCGTAAGTCAGGTGTTTTGTTGTTGGATGAATGTCAACGTTCTTCTGTCTGACTGCGTAGAGTAATAAACAAAGAAATGTGTTTGTAAAATATGAAATCCCACGTTAGGGATAGACCGATTTGGATATTTTAGCAACGATGACGATTTTATATTCATCAGCCATAGCCGATGACTCATACACCGATATTTGGAGCCGATATTGCTTTTGCGCCCTCAACTTCCATTGTAGTAATGTATTAATAATGATGCCATTTCTTTAAAAATAATAAACAAAAACAGAGCTCAGTGTCACTTCAGCAATCACCTTACATTAGAGCCCGACCGATATATCAGCGGGCCGATATTATTGGCCGATATTAGGCATTTCCCAATATATTCATTTATCACAATCATATGTAATGACAAATAAATGATTCTGATGAATGAATATTTAAAAAATAAAAACAGACGGTCAACCATGTCCTCAAAGATGGCGTTACATAGTCTGTCCACTAGAGGACGCTCTTCAACTTCCCTGTTAGTGATGGTGTTACATAGTCTGTGCAGTCTGTGTGTGTGTGTGTGTGTGTGTGTGTGTGTGTGTGTGTGTGTGTGTGTGTGTGTGTGTGTGTGTGTGTGTGT
>NC_048428.1:21945458-21947512 GCF_013103735.1 Etheostoma cragini
TATGACTTTTTTTTCGATGTACTATACTATGACTTTTTTTTCCATGTACTATACTATGACCTATACTATGACTTTTTTCGATGTACTATACTATGACTTTTTTTCGATGTTCTATACTATGACTTTTTTCGATGTTCTATACTATGACTTTTTTCGATGTATTATACTATGACTTTTTTTTCCGATGTATTATACTATGACTTTTTCTTCGATGTACTATACTATTACTTTTTTTTCCGATGTATTATACTATGACTTTCTTCGATGTATTATACTATGACTTTTTTCAATGTACTATACTATTACTTTTTTCGATGTATCATACTATTACTTTTTTCGATGTATCATACTATGACTTTTTTCGATGTATTATACTATGACGTTTTTTCGATGTACTATACTATGACTTTTTTTCGATGTACTATACTATGACTTTTTTTCGATGTATTATACTATGACTTTTTTTCGATGTACTATACTATGACTTTTTTTCGATGTACTATACTATGACTTTTTTTCAATGTACTATACTATGACGTTTTTTCGATGTATTATACTATGACGTTTTTTCGATGTATTATACTATGACGTTTTTTCGATGTATTATACTATGACTTTTTTTTCGATGTTCTATACTATACTATGACTTTTTTTTCGATGTATTATACTATGACTTTTTTTCGATGTATTATACTATGACGTTTTTTCGATGTATTATACTATGACTTTTTTTCGATGTTCTATACTATGCTATACTATACTTTTTATTGCTTTTTGGAACTTTGTATCTTTTTTAAAAGTTTTTACTGCTATTTATGACCTCTTAATACTGTCTTTTTTACATTAATATTTAAATGTTTTCCAGTTACAAGGATGTTTTTTTAGTAAATCTATCGCTGACATTGTTCTCTAACTTTAAATAGACTTTTGTTTCTACCAAAAACAATTCACGCTGGCTTAAAAAAGCTTTGCAAAGGGGCACATTGTTGAAAAAAGCTATTTAGCATGTTGAAAAAAAGTCATAGTTTATAGTAGTTTACAGTAAGAATTACAAATCATATAAAATGAAGCGATGCAGCTAAGAGACCTGCGCTCTGACAGATCATATCCCGGTGGATAATTTAAACATACCGACGCTGCGGATGAATCGGAGCGCGCCCAGAACCTGCTGCTTCGACAGCAGAACCTCCACAATCTCATCGTTGGCCGTGGAAAGACGCTAAAAACACATAAGGACAATAATCAATGAGAACATAATGACACTTTAAGAAGTTTGCCGTCATTTAACCGTTGTGTTGTCTTCACCTTCGGGACCTTCTCGTGTCCCTCGGGTCAAACTGACCCGGGACTTATTTGGGGTTTTTAAAACAATTCTGAAATAAAGGTTTACTTTATTATCTATTAACAAATATTGTCTTTATCTCAATTTCCAACAGCTGAGATAACATCTATGTTTAGGGAATGCATCAGTCTCTACTAGCACACTATTAAACATGGAAGTGGGGTTCATTTTTTGTCATAAGGTTATAATTCATGTTAAAAATCCACAATGGAAACAACATAAGTGTCATATCCAGAATAATGTTCTGAGTCAGGAAGACATGTTTATCTCAGGAAATAAGGAAAGGACGCTGGTTTCAGGTAGAAAACATGGAACTTGGACCATTTTTGTGGCCCGAATACCGTACAAGGGTTAAGAATAGGTTTTAAGGGTTAAGTGTGTGTGTGTGTGTGTGTGTGTGTGTGTGTGTGAGATACCTTCAACATGTCCAGTGACAGCTGGTGGGCCGGAGGATACGTACTCTCCAGAGACAGAAGCAAGCATGCCTGAACGAAATGAAAGGATTATTATAGAGAAACGTTGACTAAAAGTTTTTGTCTGCATAAATGGAAAAGGCCACTGGAACTTTTGGGATTGAACTATAATCTGGACCACATGAGGTAGCACTACTGTTTGTTTATGTATTGTTTGTACATTTGTCCTTAAAGGTCCCATGGCATGAAAATGTCCCTTTATGAGGTTTTTTAACATAGATATGAGTTCTCCCCCCCCC
>NC_048428.1:21947677-21948328 GCF_013103735.1 Etheostoma cragini
CCCCCCCCCCCCATTAGAGAGAGAGACATCATGGCTTTCAAACGAGTAAGGCCACGCCCCCAGCCATCCCCTTTTAAAAAAAGTATGTGCTGTAGTACAACTAGCCGGAGAAAAGATACAATTGAGGTAAGTTTTGGCATTCACAATAAAATAGAGAGAGAGAGAGAGAGAAAGAGAGAGAGAGAGAGAGAGAGGGAGAGAGACAGAGAGGGACAGAGAGTGGGAAAGAGAAAGAGAGAGAGGGAGAGAGATGGCCGCTATCTGGACCCAACTTGTCCATTTGTCTGAACTGACCAGAGGTTTGGAGTCGCTGAGGACGTGATACTGCAGGAACTGGTGCAGCATGTAGAAGAGGTTGTGCTGCACCAGCGTCTTTATCACCAACTCATACAGGTAATGCTGAAACACACAAACAACACAGCCACAACACAAGCAGGTGAAAATGTAAAGGTTGTCGTGTTTATTCATCTACATTTAATGTAAAACTAACAGATTGATGTTAAGAGAATCCCGCTTTAAAGTTCTCATATTCGGCTCATTGTCAGGTTCATAACTGTATTTTGAGGTTGTACACTTTTGTTGTACTGCACATTGCTGCAGCTCCTCTTTTCACCCTGTGTGTTGAGCTCTCTGTTTTAGCTCCAGAGTGAG
>NC_048428.1:21948428-21950106 GCF_013103735.1 Etheostoma cragini
CACACACACACACACACACACACACACACACACACACACACACACACACACACACACACACAGTATGTTTATGTGTCTGTCTCTCTGCAGGTCCAGCAGTCGTTCCCTCTCAGCCTCCTGTACCATGTCAGCTCTGTATCCTTTTACCTCTAAAACAAGGAGGTACTTGTACTTCACTTGAGTATTTTCTCTTCATGCCTCTAGATACTTCTACTCCCCTATATGTATCTGACAGCTTTAGTGACTCAAATTATATTTTTACACACAAATCATTAGTTTTTAATTTACAGAAAATTAATGTGAATCTATTTTTAATTAAAAATCATTTTTCAGTTTTTTTTTTACATGAATCTTTAACGCTTAACACTTCAGACTCTTCCTCCTGGAGCGTCTTCCAGCCCGACATCATCATCAGTGCCAGTGAAGGTGTGGACACACACACACACACACACACACACACACACACACACACACACACACACAAAAACAATAGTACTTCCCCCAGAATGTTTTCGTTGTAATGCCAAAAGTAACGGCAAATATCCATTGTGTTACTGTATTTATTGATTGACGAGGGAGAATGAATGCGTGTGCATGAGCAGACACGAATCAATTCTAGTTTTTGAGAAGAAGAAAATGTCCCATTCAGGTCTTATGTCGAAAATAATAAAATAGTCTATAAAATGCTTGCAACAGGTGCCACAGATCTCCAGCAAATATGACACACATGTTCTGGTCTTGCCATCGAAGACCTATTTTAAAAGCCTTTTTCGCTCATTAAACTTAATTTTAATTTATACTTTTTATTGATCCCCAATGCGGAAATCACAATGTACACTCTGTTAATACACACAACACACAGGCCTGAGATACACACACATGCTCAGGTCCTTTACATGCACTACTGGAGAGATGTCCGTTTAAAAAAATAATAATTGCAGTAAAAACTCTTTAAAACTACCCGGAGTATACAGTTATAGGACTTTATACAGATCTATTGATATTGTGAGTATTCTCTTCCTACTTAAACACTAATATCTTGAAATGTGCCTCCCTCTGTGTGTGTGCAGGTTACCTGTGGTACCTGCAGGTGAAGTTGCCTCCAGCTGTCAACCTGCTGCAGGACAAAGGCAAACTGATGGACTTCCTGTTACGACGGAGAGACTGCAAGATGGTCATCCTGTCTGTCTGCTCACAGAGTACGTCCCTCTGTCCTTTAGGGACAAAACTAACGATAACCTTCATCGTCC
Source organism: Etheostoma cragini (assembly GCF_013103735.1). Taxonomy (NCBI): domain Eukaryota; kingdom Metazoa; phylum Chordata; class Actinopteri; order Perciformes; family Percidae; genus Etheostoma; species Etheostoma cragini. Next base: position 21,949,679 of record NC_048428.1, read on the forward strand.
ATCAATCCGGGGATTATTTCCTGGATTAATGGATTTGTTGTTTGGTCCGTGTACTGTCACAGAGGAGAGAAGAAACTAGAACATGTGTGTGTGTGTGTGTGTGTGTGTGTGTATATGTATATGTATATATATATATATATATATACACACACACACTGTATATATACAGTGGCTAGAATAGGTTTACACCCCCAGGCTTAAGTTGATTAAAAAGAGGAATAAAAAAAAACATCTTTTGAAAATCGATCTTAATACCTTAATTCAAAAAAATTTAGAAAAATCAAACCTTTAAGGACACCAATTTTCTTTGTGAATGAATAATGTTTTATAAACAAATAAATGTTCTTCCTTAAGTATACACCCCCCTATGTTAAAATACAGGGGCATAAGTATAGACCACCCTATGTTAAAATACAGGGGCATAAGTA
>NC_048428.1:21950206-21951696 GCF_013103735.1 Etheostoma cragini
TGTGTGTGTGTGTGTGTGTGTGTGTGTGTGTGTGTGTGTGTGTGTGTGTGTGAATACGTACCTTCCTCTCTGTGAAGGACGACAGGACGTGTGTGTACATGTCTGATTGGTCGATGACCGCCTGCGTTCTGACTGGTCGTTTCGGTGCTGCGCTGCCTCGACTCGGACCGGACTCCATGGCCTGCGAACACAAGACACCTCAAATAAAACCTACAAACGTCTGGGTGGAAGTGGACGTGAGTGCGGGGGGGGGCAGTCGCCCGGCAACATGGCATCATGACTTGGCGTAAACAAAACTGTGTGTTATCTGCACGCATTTTGATCTATCTGCGCGTATGTCTATGCTGGATACAGCGGGCGTGAGAACAAAGCCACGGTTGGGTTAAGGAAAAGAGGAACGTGAGTTTAGGAAACATGACACGTGGGAACCAGAATATGTTTATGTGGTTTAATAAAAAATAAAAATAAACTTTATTTTTGTTGTACTGCACATTGCTGCAGCTCCTCTTTTCACCCTGTGTGTTGAGCTCTCTGTTTTAGCTCCAGAGTGGGACAGTACCTAGGTAAGGACTACTAGCCAGTCAGGAGCAGAGTATGAGGGACCTGACAGTACCTAGGTAAGGACTACTAGCCAGTCAGGAGCAGAGCATAAGGGCCCTGACAGTACCTAGGTAAGGACTACTAGCCAGTCAGGAGCAGAGGATGAGGGTCCTGACAGTACCTAGGTAAGGACTACTAGCCAGTCAGAAGCAGAGTATGAGGGCCCTGACAGTACCTAGGTAAGGACTACTAGCCAGTCAGGACCAGAGTATGAGGGCCCTGATAGTACCTAGGTAAGGACTACTAGCCAGTCAGGAGCACGTAGTAAACCTATAACATGCAAAAACGTTTAGATAAATAAAGGAAAGGGGGAAAAAAGCCAATTCATTCATGTCACGCATACGCCGTCCCATGAGATCAGTCTACGTACGGATATCTTGTTTAGAAGAGTTTAATAACCTCACCACAGTGTAGGTCTGCTCCGCCTCCAGGTAGTCTTTGTACACCTGGTTCAGTTTGTCGAAGACCGTCGCCACAACAGGAAGACTTCCCTTCTCCCCGCCCTCCAGAACTGAGGAGAGAACAACGCAACATGTTAGTTTAATTGCAGCGTATTAAGCAGTTGAGTGTAGGAGCTCCAGTGTTTGTTGGGTCTGCCTAAAATGGAGTCTGGACCCTCCTCAATGTTTCACTCTGTGTTGCTTTAAGATGTTTTCAGATCAGATTTCAGAGGTTTCTCCAACCCTGGATCTGTAGAAACCTGAAGCAGAGTTTCTAAACATCATTTGTTTTCCCCATCGCCACGATCAATCCATGAGATAACTGGTCTTTAATAATAAAAATCTGCCTGCCCTTTATGGGAATTTACCACAAGGGGGTGTATACTTATGTCCCTGTATTTTAACATAGGGGGGTGTATACTTATGTCCCTGTATTTTAACATAGGGGGT
>NC_048428.1:21951796-21956311 GCF_013103735.1 Etheostoma cragini
CCCCTATGTTAAAATACAGGGGCATAAGTATACACCCCCTATGTTAAAATACAGGGGCATAAGTATACACTGTGGCAATTGTTTTTAAATTAGTGTAAGTAATCAGCTGGGGAACTTCCATGCTGATAAACATTACTGTCACATGACTCTCAGCAGAGCAACAACAAGAAGACTTCCGACCTCACTTTCAGAATAAAAGACTAATATGGCCAAATGTAATAATTGAAATAGGGCTTCAACCGAATGTTTTGTAGCTTTTTGTGGATTCTTTTGTCGCGCCTTCAAAGTGGTTAGCACTTTTTAGGATTTTTTTTCCAATGTTTGTTACGTTTTTGTCGCCTGTCTGGAGGTTTGTTTTCGAAGTTTTTTGGTCGCCCTTTTCAAGTTTTTTTGGACAATTCTTTTGAATTTGTTTTCTTTTTTCATTGTTGTTGAACCCAAAGTTACGCACAACCATAAAAAGGCCTTTAGCTATATACCATGTACACACTAATATATATATCTGTCCTCCGCTCTTATTCTGATGACCCAAACCGGAAACAGGAAGTGTAATGGCCGGCAGTTGAAGCGAACTGTTACTGCTCTGCTGCTGCGGAGTCTGTCAGGACTGAACTGAGAGCCAAACATCATCTTAATGATATTAAATAACAGCGGGAACGTTGTGAGGATGAGCGAGGAACATTACCTGGAGCTGTGTGAGAACCCGGTGCAGTTTGAACATGCCTCGAGCGTCAACAACGTCTTCTTTGACGAGGCTAACAAACAGGTGAGCTAAGCTAGTTAGCATCGATGTGGCTAACAGCTAACTGAAAGTACTACTCAGTAGTATAGTAAGTATTTAAAACTTGGTCCACGTTGACGAACGAGTAATACACGTGGCATGATATTATAGTTGAGAGGAGCCAGTCTGCCCTAATGAGTACTTTTACTTCTGTTACTTACTACTAAGTACATTTACAGTGCCAGATGTTTACATATACATTTGCAATACAAATATACATTTGCAATACCGTACTTTAACTGTAATATGCAAGTACTTTCCACTGCACTTTAACTCAAATAGCTTCTGCCCAAACTTTATTTGTACTACCTTTAATATATAATACTTTTGGACACCACACGACGGCACTAATGCAACCTGCACATTTGGTTTATTTACATTTACATGTAGCATACATTTTAACATCTTAGCATATTATTTAAGCAGTTGTCATTGAGTTGTCACATGTATATTTGTCATAGTATTTCATTTATATTTATATTCTGTGCTTTGTGACGGATTTTGCTGCTGTAACACCGGAATTTCCCATTTTTCTTGGGATCAATAAACATCTATTTATCTAAGATTAAGTCGTATTTTATTCTGTAGAAGTGGTTTCATGATGTTTTTCCTCTGGCTGCAGGTGTTCGCCGTGCGTTCAGGTGGAGCCACGGGGGTGGTGGTCAAAGGCCCGGACGACAAGAGCAGCGTTGCCTTCAGGTACATCAGCCTGTGTAGGGAAAATGGCGATGTTGACCTTTTTGATTGTCTGCAGTTTTGACTCTGCACCCGAGACGTGGGTCAATGATCCCGTCTGTTGACCGTGTGATGGGTTTGTTTTCCTTCTCAGAATGGACGATAAAGGAGAAGTGAAGTGCATCAAGTTCTCCATCGGAAATAAGATCTTGGCAGTTCAGAGGACTTCGAAATCTGTGGTGAGAACTAGACTCTAACACTGCCTGGTTAGTAGCCATGTAACGATGCACTCAATGACCCATGATTCTCTACGATTTAACGATTTCAAGTTCACGATACCATTTTCTCAGGATTGTCTATAACAGAATGATCTGCAGACAAACGACTGAAACGCAGAGACGTCTGACGTCAAACTAGTGAACTCTAAAGTAGATTTTGCCCCAGGCCGTTTAAAAACACCTGCATTGGGTTTATTTTACTAATCTCAATAGTTTGTAGTCTTTACACATCCATAATCCATTTTATTTCTGTTACAAACGGTTAACGACGATTCAATGTGCGCCCGCAAGCGCGTACGGTGGAGCGAGCTAGAAAGTGACTGAAGAGAGGGAGCGCCTGGAACAAGTCAGTTACATTTCATTTATCGTATCAATTCATAACAAGAGTTATCTGGAGACACTTTACAGATAGAGCAGGTCTAGACTAGAGATGTTCCGATTCCGATACCAGTATCGGAAATGCCTCGGATACTGCCGAAAATGCTGGCATCGGTATCGGCGAGTACTGCAGTCCAGGTACCGATCCGATACCACATAAACTATTAGAAATAGGAATCTATTAACTGGTTAGCTCCGCTAACTGTGACACAGTTCTTCTTCGCCGCTCTTAAAATAGTTGCGCTGCTGTTTTAGAGGGGCGAAGAAGAATTGATCACCTAACGCCTCCTTAAAACAAGCTAACGTTAGCGCATCATGTCGGCAGTTGGGCAGTACGTTACAGTGGATGTTCCCACTGGTAAGACAGCGACATGCAGTTTGCCAGGTTGTAAATATATCTCTGAAACTGCGCTACCCAAATTATACGAGACAGTTAGGGAACACGTTTCGTGTGTGCTGAAAGACGTGCATGCAGTCAGCTTTACCACGGACATTTGGCGCTCCGACGTGTGGCCCGTGTCTTTGCTAAGTGGGGGGACAGAGAGACAACATTTACCCCTCGTGCTTCACGCCACCGATTTCCAAGGGTCACTTACTGGCACATTAATTGCCGAAGCAATTGAGGGGATGCTAGTAAAGTGGAAAATCCCAAAGTCCAACGTTCATGTTGTTTTGCGCGACAACGCTAGCAACGAGAAGAAAGCCAAGGACGAGATGGATGTACTAAGTTTGCGGTGCTCCACACACACTCTCCAACTGGGGGTGCATGAAGGACGACTGTCACAGAGCAGTGTGAGTGATGCATTTTACAATATTGTGGCTGCACTTTAAATGTTTTTACTGTTCTATTTAAAAATAAATGGCTTCCATTTGCTGTATTAGTTCATGTTCTACAAAGTGTTAAATCTGAGCCAGGCATTACCACAATGATAACAATATCACAGTCATGCATGTGCAGCATGATTTTTTTTATTTTTTATTTTTTAGACACACTGGTGTCTGTACTCGGTATCGGCCGAGACCCACAGCTCAAGTATCGGAATTGGTATCGGGAGGTAAAATATGGTATCGGAACATCTCTAGTCTAGACCACACTCTATAATTTACAAGGACCACGGCTGGACCAACAGCTGCAACCAAGATCTGGTTGCCATCCTAATCCAAGGAAATATGCTGGGCGAAGACAAAATTTAAGAACTCCGGGGGGTAAATCTCCCAGAAATAGGTTAGTAACAAGTATTTCTGGGACGGGATGCACACAAATGGAACGGAAGGGAAACTCTGTGTTGCAGTCGCACAAATAGTATAAACATCAGAGTAGAAATATAAATAAAGAAATATAAGGGGTGTAGGGGTATTCCTTTACATAGTTAAAGGAATTGCATTATGCAGTATTTACATAATTAACATAATTGAGGAATTACAATGGTGAAAAGTAATAATAGTAATAATTACATGCAACAATATTGCACAAAACAGATAATACAGATAACATTGTCCAGTATCAACCTCTCTAAGTGTGTGTCAGTCCGACATTTAGAGGGAGGAGTTATAAAGTTTGATGGCAACTGGCAGGAAGGACTTCCTGTGGCGCTCTGTGATGCATTTTGGGAGAATGAGTCTTATCACTGAAACTGCTCCTGTGACTTAGTAGCAAGCCATGGCGTGGGTGCGAGACATTGTCCAAGATGGCGCGTAGTTTGGACAGCTCAGTGTGTCAAAGGACACACTGTGTGATGCATTATAAAGCTAAGCCGTGCTGTGTGTGTGTGTGTGTGTGTGTGTGTGTGTGTGTGTGTGTGTGTGTGTGTGTGTGTGTCACACTGTGCACCTCTAATCTCGTGTTGTTATCCGGAGAGAATCTCTGTCCTAATCTATTGATTTTATGTTCTCTGCAGGACTTCATCAACTTCATACCCGACTATCCACACACTGAGTTCACCCAGGAATGCAAGGTATGCCACAGTATCCTCTGTCTCTTTTATTTTGAAAGGTATTTCATCCCTTTTTCCTTCATCCATCCATCCATCCATCTTCATCCGCTTATCCGGTACGGGGTCACGGGGGCAGCAGCTCCAGTAGGGAACCCCAAACTTCCCTTTTGTACTGTTGATTTTAATTTCCACATAACTTGACTGAGACGTGAGCAGAGTGAGGTTGATCTCTGGGATGCTGCTCTTCTGTAAGTAAACTGTCTTTTGTGTGTTTTGTCTCGCAGACGAAGAACGCGAGTGTTTTGGGTTTCTGTTGGACCAGCTGGAACGAGATCGTCTTCATCACGGACCAGGGAATCGAGTTCTACCAGGTAGGCCCGCACCTTTAGTCCAGAGTTGTGTGTCTGTTCTCAGGTGTTTCACAGGGTCGCCAGTGTTGCTACAGAGTTGTGCGTCTCTTCTCAGGTGT
>NC_048428.1:21956411-21958949 GCF_013103735.1 Etheostoma cragini
ATACTTATGCCCCTGTATTTTAACATAGGGGGGTTTATACTTATGCCCCTGTATTTTAACATAGGGGGTGTATACTTAAAATTTATTTATTTATGAAACATTATTCATTCACAAAGAAAATCAGCGTCCTTATAGGTCAGATTTTTACTATTTTTTTTAATTAAGGCATTAAGATCAACTTCCAAAAGATGATTTTTTTTTATTTCTTTAGCATGGGTTCATAACTTATGAGTATCCTATAACATTAAAGACGACATGTTTCACGCCTCACGTTCACCTAAATGAGAGACAACGTTTGGTAACTGCGCTAAACACAGCAAACCTTTGCGTGTTTAACTTATGAAATATATTTTTTATACAACACACAAAAATAGACAACAAAAAGTTTCCATTTGAACCTTTTAATGGGAGTACTGGTCTATAGACCGCTTCAATTCATCAGAATAAATCACAACCCACACAATCTAAGAGCTACGTGTATCATCGTGTATCACTGCAAACATTTTATACATTAGATTATATTTAATTACCCCGGTGGCTTTCGCTTCCACAAACTCCCCACACCAAAACTAACTGCTGTGACCTTTAACCCCCCCCCCCCCCCCCCCCCCCCCGACCCCTAAATAAGACAAACCGAAAGACAAAAAGTAACTGGGCATTCCTCAGCTTTCAGGTGTTGTTAAGTTGAAAAATGGAAATCTTATCGGCACAAATGGATTTAAGTAGAAGGAAGAAAAGATGAGAAATACTAAAAATGTGAAGACAAATTTGTGAAGACTTGACGTCTGATGGTCGGCGCTGAGGACTTAACCTTCAATCTTAAAAAAAAATATATATTAAAAAAAAAGGTAAGATGTGTTTTCTGGTTTATTACATTGCTGAGAAATGTTTTCATCCTGGTTCAACCATGGGAAGCACTTTATTTTGAAAAAAATCTGTATGTAATATTATTATTATTATTATTACCCTAATTATTTTTTACTTCTGGAAACATCTCGGGCTCTATTTTAACGATCTGAGCGCACGGCGTGAATCGGCTGGCCGTGGTGCGTTCAGGGCCCGTACGAATCCACGTTTGCTAGTTAGATGGCAGTAAAAAGTGTCGGTGCGCCGGCTGCATGGTCCTAAAGGGGTTGGGCTAGTGGCTTCATTAATCAGAGGGGTGTTCTGGGTAACATGCAATCAACCAATCAGAGGTCCTCTCCCATTCCCTTTAAAAGTCCAGGTTGTGTGTCCCTGTGTGTGTAACAAGCAGAGTGTGTGCGTACGTGCATTTTACTAATTCGCTGTTAAAATAACAACGAAATGCTGCGTTGTTGACTTTAGAGGTTTTTGTTGGTCATTGATGCGTTCACTTCCCACTGCCTCAAGATAGCAATATGCCCAGAATGCACCTGAACACACCTCCCTGTAACAGCAGCACGCCCAGAATGCACCTGAACACACCTCCCTGTAACACCAGCACGCCCAGAATGCACCTGAACACACCTCCCTGTCAGACCAGCTCGCCCAGAATGCACCTGAACACACCTCCCTGTAAGACCAGCACAACCATGGGTGCAGGTGCATTTGCCATTTACTGGGAAAATTGACCATGCATTAAAATTGTGAGATAGGACACGGCTATTGCCTTCAATTTTTCAGAATTGGGGGGGAAGAGAGAGAGAGAGAGAGAGAGAGAGAGAGAGAGAGAGAGAGAGAGAGAGAGAGAGAGAGAGAGAGAGAGAGAGAGAGAGGTTTTCTCTCCCTTTAGATGCATCAAAACATGAGCATACTATAAGTTTTGGCTTAAAAAAGCAACATCTGGATCGGCCAAAAATTCTTTTTTACTGCTGATATTCAATATATAACATGTCAATATCCTCATAATTATGGATGCCAAGTAACTTCTAGGCAAGTCCCGCCCTACGAAGCAGTTCGATTGGTTGGGGTTAATCCTTGACCTCGAGGGTCAGGGGTCAGCACCTGAACACATCAGGTTTACGTTACCTAGCGGGAGCACGGACGCCTGGCCAATAGGAGCGCGGGAATGCTGCTGGAGGGCGGGTCTTGCCTGGAAGTTGCTGCTAATATCGTGTCATCGTTCTCAGGATGTAGCTTCAAATCTTCATTTGTGTGTTCTTGCACCACGCTGAAGCTACAGGATGACATCATTAAACCAGTATGCTTTTCTCTTAAATAAACACCCTAAAATAAAAAGTAGAGGAAACGTTGTTGTCGTCTTCTGCGTCTTTTCACCTTCATTTCCCCGCAAATTCAGCCGGAGGTCAGTGGCATCTTCCCAAATTTAAACCTCTAAGAGAGTAACTTTCACCCAGCCGGATGAAAGCGGTCCTGTGGGAGGAGCTTAACTCTTTTTACTGCGATTCTTCTTACAAAAACACACACAATGATGACTATCGTGTGGGCAGGAGGACGTGAGATGTCCCCTCAGCTGGTTCCTTTGAGGACGCTCTGATTCAACACTCAACCCGGTGAGACCCCCCCCCCCTGCAGCCAGGAGGGGGCGCTCCACCCTGCCCGTCGTATAGGGGGCAG
>NC_048428.1:21959049-21964519 GCF_013103735.1 Etheostoma cragini
AACATGAAGACAACATGAAGACAACATGAGGACAACATGAAGACAACATGAGGACAACATGAAGACAACATGAAGACATGTACAAATCTCTACTTTCATTAATTTTGAGGCGTCTTATTCAATTTTATAGCATTGTAAAACAAATGGAAGTGTTGTTGAAATAGTATTGAGTAAAAGTTGACATATTCCAGTCTGTGATTATCATCAACATCCATTCCTTTAATTTTAGTCTCAGTAATTCCTAATTTCTGCTTTTCCAACTCAAACATCAGAGAGACAGAGAGGTAGGAACAGAGATAAGGAGGGATGGAAAGAGAGAGAGAGAGAGAGAGGAAAAGGTAAAGAAAGGAGGGATGGTGTCTTCCTGCTACTAATGTGTGTGTGTGTGTGTGTGTGTGTGTGTGTGTGTGTGTTGTGTTGTGTTGTGTTTTTGGACCCAGAGCCCGTGGGGCCCCGTGGCCCCCCCCCCTGCAGCCTGCTCCCTGGCCGACGTGATGAGCGAACAGCTGGCCAATCAGCTGGAGGAGGAGGACAGCCACTTCCTGTCTCTCTCTGAGTGAGTCCTCACCGCTCCACGTTGCTCTTCTTTATTACTCTTTATTAATTAATGTCTTCTTAATCTTTCTGTCTTTGTTTTTCTGTTGTTTTACCATCCCTCCTTTCTTTACCTTTCATCTCTCTCTCTCTCTTCCTGTCCCTCATCTCTCTGTTCCTACCTCTCTCTCCCTCCCTTTGTCTCTCTGTCTCTGTCCCTCTCTTTCTCTCTCTCTCAATTTTTTTTCTCCCTATTTCTCTCTCTCTCCATCTCACATTGTCTCCGTCTGTCTCATTGTTTCTCTCTGTCCCTCTCTCTCTGTCTTTGTCTCTCTGTCTCTCTCTCTCTCTCTCTGTCCCTTTCTCTGTCCCTTTCTCTGTCTCTGTCCCTTTCTCTCTCTGTCCCTTTCTCTGTCCCTTTCTCTCTCTGTCCCTTTCTCTGTCTCTGTCCCTTTCTCTGTCCCTTTCTCTGTCTCTGTCCCTTTCTCTCTCTGTCCCTCCCTCTCTCTGTCTGTCTCTCTCTCTCTCTGTCCCTTTCTCTGTCTCTGTCCCTTTCTCTGTCCCTTTCTCTCTCTGTCCCTTTCTCTGTCTCTGTCCCTTTCTCTCTCTGTCCCTCCCTCTCTCTGTCTGTCTCACTCTCTCTCTGTCTGTCTGTCTCTCTCTGTCCCTTTCTCTGTCTCTGTCCCTCTCTCTTTCTGTGTCCTTCTCTCTGTCCCTCCCTCTCTGTCTCTCTGTCCTTCTCTCTGTCTGTCTCTCTCTCTCTCTCTGTCCCTCCCTCTCTCTCTCTCTGTCTGTCCCTCCCTCTCTCTGTCCCTCCCTCTCTGTCCCTCTCTCTGTCCCCGTCTCTCAGCCCCGGAGCAGACCTCTTGCTGTCAGACGATGTCTCCGAGACGACCAGCGACCTGATGCTCGCCCAGATGTTGCAGATGCAGTTTGACCGCGAGTTCGACGATCAGCTCCGCCGGGAGGAGAAGAAGTTCAACGGAGAAAGCAAAGGTAGAGACACGAGAGACACGCCTCGTGAGACACGCAGCGGGGACACCTAGCGGGGACGAAGACAGACGGCAGGTAGTTAAATTACAGTCTTACTCTTTGTGTCTCTCAGTGTCCATCTCCTTTGAGAACTACCGCATGGTCCACCCGTATGAAGACAGCGACAGCTCAGAGGACGAGGTGGACTGGCAGGACACGAGACACGACCCCTACAGAGCTGGTAACGTACCGACAGGCCGTGGACAAAATAACAGAAACACCTTGCACCCAATCGGCGTTGTTGTTGTTGTTGTTGTTGGCGGCGCAAGGCAAGGCAGCTGTATATGTAGAGCGTATTTCAGCAACAGGGCGATTCAAAGTGCTTTACACAAAAAACAGATTAACCACAAGAATAAACTGTAAAAAAAAACTAATAAAAACAGATTAAACACAAGAATAAACTGTAAAAAAAACTAATAAAAACAGATTAAACACAAGAATAAACTGTTAAAAAACATTTAAAAAAAAAGATTAAACACAAGAATAAACTGTAAAAAAAAAACTAATAAAAACAGATTAAACACAAGAATAAACTGTAAAAATAACTAATAAAAAAAGATTAAACACAAGAATAAACTGTTAAAAAAACATTTAAAAAAAGATTAAACACAAGAATAAACTGTTAAAAAAACATTTAAAAAAAGATTAAACACAAGAATAAACTGTTAAAAAAAACAAATAAAAACAGATTAAACACAAGAATAAACTGTTATAAAAAACATTTAAAAAAAGATTAAACACAAGAATAAACTGTTAAAAAAAACAAATAAAAACAGATTAACCACAAGAATAAACTGTTAAAAAAAACTAATAAAAACAGATTAAACACAAGAATAAACTGTAAAAAAACATTTAAAAAAAAGATTAAACACGAGAATAAACTGTTAAATAAACTGTTAAAAAAACATTTAAAAAAACAGATTAAACACAAGAATAAACTGTTAAAAAACAAATAAAAACAGATTAAACACAAGAATTAAATTGTATTTTTATTTATGTTTTATTATAAAATTATTGTTATAAACATACTTTTATGTTATTTATAATAAATTTAAAATTAAATTTAAAAAACACAAGAATAAAATTTAATTTTTATTTATAATTATAAGTAAAAAAAATAATTTAAAAAACACAAGAATTAAATCTTGTTTTATTTATAATTTATTATTATTATTTTATATAAAAACAATTCTGAAATAAAATCTTCCTTCATAATCTATTAACAAATATGGTCTTTATCTCCATTTCCAACAGCTGAGATAACATCTATGTTTAGGGAATGCATCAGTCTCTACTAGCACACTATTAAACATGGCAGTGGGGTTTGTTTTGTGTCATAAGGTTATAATTCATGTTAAAAATCCACTATGGAAACAACATAAGTGTCATATCCAGATTAATGTTCTGAGTCAGGAAGACATGTTTATCTCAGGAAGTAAGGAAAGGACGCTGGTTTCAGGTAGAAAACATGGAACTTGGACCATTTTTCTTCTTGTAAAAATTAGAAATGGGTCAATTTGACCCGAATCCCAAACAAGGGTTAAAACCTGACCATTTGATGCTCTAACACACGTGTCAAACCCGAGGCCCGCGGGCCTAAATCCGGCCCCTCGCAGATTTATATCCGGCCCCCGTATCAATTTAGGTTCCCGATAAATACTCGACCCGCTGCTTGTTTTTACACTTTCAGCAACGTTCTTTGGCCCGTTTTTTCCAAGTATTTTGCCGTTGATTTTCAGGTAGAAAAAATGTAACTTGTGTCGTTTTTCTTCATGTAAAAGTTTGAAATGAGTCGATTTGACCCCCAATATAATACAGTAATACAATACAAGGTTCAAATGACTGTCCACGCTGTTATTATAGTAATTATTGTGATTATGTGTCTGATCCTCCAGAAAAGCCCCAGACTACGCCGAGGAAGGGCTTCACCGGGAAGGGCAAGAACATCACCACCAAACATGACGAGGTGACCTGCGGACGCAAGAACACGGCGCGCATGGACAACGTGAGACACATACCGTGTTTTATGTGTATTTATACATGTTGATGATGATGACATGATCCCTAAAAGCATCTTCATTAGGTTTTTAAGTCTAAAAGTGTCTTTATTGTTATGTTTTTAAGTCTAAAAGTCCAGGTTGAATTTTTTTTTTAACTTTGTGGCTATATGGTAACTTCTGCATACATGTACTTCTGGTACGTTAATTCCCTTAAAAAGCAGTTTAATGTCCGTTTAATGTCCATGTTAATGTTTAATGTCCATGTCAAAGTTTAATGTCCATGTTAAAGTTTAATGTCCATGTTATTGTTTAATGTCCATGTTAAAGTTTAATGTCCATGTTAATGTGTAATGTCCATTTAATGTCCATGTTAAAGTTTAATGTCCATGTTAAAGTTTAATGTCCATGTTATTGTTTAATGTCCATGTTAAAGTTTAATGTCCATGTTATTGTTTAATGTCCATGTTAAAGTTTAATGTCCATGTTAAGGTTTAATGTCCATGTTAATGTGTAATGTCATGTTAATGTTTAATGTCCATGTTAATGTTTAATGTCCATGTTAATGTGTAATGTCATGTTAATGTTTAATGTCCATGTTAAGGTTTAATGTCCATGTTAATGTTTAATGTCCATGTTAAGGTTTAATGTCCTTCCTGTCTCTGTCCTGCAGTTTGCCCCGGAGGTGCACGTGGGGGACGGGCTGGGGATGGACCTGAAGCTGTCCAACCAGGTGTTCAACTCCCTGAAGCAGCACTGCTACAGCGAGCAGAGACGCAGCGCCCGGCTGCACGACAAGAAGGAGCACTCCACCGCCGTACGTATAGGAACACACACACACACACACACACACACACACACACACAGAGAGAGAGACACACACACACACACACACACACAAACACACAGAGACACACAGACACACATATACACACACAGAGATACACACACACAGACATACACACACAGAGACACACATATACAAACAGAGACACACATATACACACACAGAGACGCACATATACACAGACACAGAGACACATATACAAACACACAGAGATACACACACACAGAGACACACAGACACAGACACACACATACACACACACAGAGACACACAGACACACATATACACACACACACAGAGACACACATATACACAAACACACAGAGACACACAGACACACATATACAAACACACACAGAGACACACATATACACAAACACACAGAGACACACAGACACACATATACACACACAGAGATACACACAGACACACACGAACACACACACACAGAGACACACAGACACAGACACACATATACACACACAGAGACACACGCACACAGACACACATATACACACACAGAGACACACATATACACAAACACACACATATACAAACACACAGAGAGACACACACACACACAGAGACACAGAAACACACACAGCTCGTTGTTTCTCCGTCTCACTCGCCCTCTCTCTCTGCAGGAACAAGCCGTGGACCCCCGCACTCGCCTGCTGATGTACAAAATGGTGAACGCCGGCGTGCTGGAGAACATCAACGGCTGCATCAGCACCGGGAAGGAGTCGGTGGTGTTCCACGCTGACGGAGGCAGGTGGGTGGAGGTCAGGAGGTCCCCGGAGACACTCTCCGCTCTCGTCCACACGCAGGGTCCAAAGTTAACTTAGAGCTAATTAACCAGCCCTTTGCATTTATACCAGCATTTGGCTAACGTTAGCGCTAATGCTAGTTTTGGGTCTAAACATATGTCGATATATTTTCCGCTCGTCCACAAACACAGTTAATGGGTCACTAAGACGGAGATTTTGTGTGTGTGCATGTGGGTGTGTATATGCGTGTGTGTGTGTAAATTTGTTGTGTGTGTTTATATATATATATATAT
>NC_048428.1:21964619-21967465 GCF_013103735.1 Etheostoma cragini
CGCATCTGTATCTTTGTGTGTGTGTGTGTGTGTGTGTCTGTGTGTGTTTGTCTGTGTGTCTGTGTGTGTGTGTCTGTCTGTCTATGTGTCTGTGTCTGTGTGTGTATGTGTTTGTGTCTGTCTGTCTATGTGTCTGTGTGTGTGTCTCTGTGTGTGTGTGTGTGTGTGTGTGTGTCTGTCTGTGTGTGTCTCTGTGTGTGTGTGTCTGTGTCTCTGTCTATCTATGTGTCTGTGTGTGTGTGTGTGTGTCTCTGTCTATCTATGTGTCTGTGTGTCTGTCTGTGTGTGTCTCTGTGTGTGTGTGTGTGTGTCTCTGTGTGTGTGTGTGTGTGTCTGTGTGTCTGTGTGTGTCTCTCTGTGTGTGTGTGTGTGTGTGTGTGTGTGTAGGATGAAGAAGGCTGAGATCCCCTGTCCGGAGGTGGTGCTGCTGAAGAAACACATCCTGGTGATGTCGTTCATCGGTGAAGACCACGTTCCTGCTCCCAAACTCAAAGACGTCAAGCTGAGCTCCGAGGACATGAAGGACGCCTTCTACCAGGCCCTGCACGTACGTAACAACCAGACCTGCCAGACCTGCTCCATATACACACACGTGATCCCAGACCAGCAGCACGCTGCAGGGCGGGGAACGGTCTGGATAGTTCCCACAGCATTCTGGGACGGGAGAAACACATGCTCGGGTTTATCAGCATTTCTTAAAAGATCCCATGGCATGAAAATGTCACTTTATGAGTTTTCTTGACATTAATATGCCATGTCATGGGACCTTTAAACCAACCACATTCATCTTGAATCCTGACGATCATCTCAAAAACATCCATCTGGTGGATTTCCTGCGACACCGGAGCAATCCCAGAAGTGGAACGTCAAAGATATTATAATAATAATAATAATAATAATAATAATAATAATAATAATACAGCACAGGCCAAAAGTTTGGACACACTATTTTCATGACTATTTACATTGTAGATTATCACTGAAGGCATCAAAACTATGAATGAACACATGTGGAGTTATGGACTTAAGAAAAAAGTGTTAAATAATTGAAAACATGTCATATATTGTAGTTTCTTCCAGGTAGCCACGCTTTGCTTTTTTGCCAACCCTTGGTGTTCTCTCAATGAGCTCCATGAGGCAGTCCCTGAAATGGTTCCCCCAGCATGAGAAATCGGGGGGGTGGCGTGTGAGCGTGGGAAACCAGTCGAATGCGTGTGTCTCACGGCCAATGCGTGAGAGTTGGCAGCCCTGTTAATTAGTGGAATTTCTTGCCTTATCAATGGAGTGGGGACCATCGGATGTTTTCAGTTATTTTCTACTTTATTAAGTTCATAACTCCACATGTGTTCATTCGTTGTTGTGATGCCTTCAGTGAGAATCTACAATGTAAATAGTCATGAAGATGAAGGAAAGGCATTGAATGAGAAGGTGTAACCCAGCTTTTGGCCTGTTCTGTACATGTAAAGTAGGGTTTTTAGATAGATTCTTAGATCTGTGTCCGTGGTCTCGAGGGCTGGGACGGTGGGCTTCCGTCCCGGGACACGGGCGCCGATTCCATCGGATTTGGGATTTTCATATGTTGTATTGCGATTCAATGGTATTGAGTATTGCAATTTTCTTTTTCTTCTTTAACAAAAACAAACGTTTAGTAATACACTTCCAGAGATAATATATCATGAGACGTTTCTAAAAGCTGAATGCACATCACGAGTCAGTCCGTCTGACACTCATTTCTTCTTCTTCTTCTGTAGTTTTGCGTTCGCTCTGTTGTGCTGGAATCGGATGGGATGTAGCTTAGATTAGGTGAAGCTCTGGTAAAATAAAAATACAGAAAAATAAGTGATTCTAGGGAAAAAAATCTATTTTAAAAATATTCACTTAATTACGTTAAATACGACTCCCTCTTCAGTACAGTACTAAGAGGTTTTTATGGCTATAATGCTATGTTATTGTTTGTAAAACTACCTTGTGTGTGTGTGTGTGTGTGTGTGTGTGTGTGTGTGTGTGTGTGTGTGTGTGTGTGTGTGTGTGTGTGTGTGTGTGTGTGTGTGTGTGTGTGTGTGTGTGTGTGTGTGTGTGTGTGTGTGTGTGTGTAGCTGATGCAGCTGTTGTACCAGGAGTGTAATCTGGTTCATGCTGATCTCAGTGAATATAACATGCTGTGGCACGAAGGGAAGGTAGGACGTCTTTCTTCTCTTTAAACTGCTTTCTGTCCTTCATTCTGTTCTTCATCCATTAACTCTTTCATCTCTCATCCTCATGACTCTCATCCTGGGAGCTTCAATTACTGCTTTCAGGGCAGTCAGGCCTTTAAAGCTGTCATCCATCCATCCATCCTTCCTTCCTCGCATCTGTCCTCCTCTTAAGTCTTCTAATGGCGGTCTTCCACTGCGTGGTATCTACTCGACTCGCCTCGGCTCTACTCGCCTTTTTTTGGTTTTCAATTACCAAAAAAGTCCCTGGGACCTGCTACCAGGTACCTTTTTTAGTACTGCCTCAGTCGAGGTTCCAAGCGAGCTGAGGCGAGCCCAAAAGGTGACGTGGAAACCTGCAGACTACTGGTTGGTCGGAGAGAATCGTCACTTATGACTGCGTTGTTAGCAGACAAGAGTGTGGAGTGTGTTTCCAGAACAAACGGGACATTTAAAACAAATCTAGCCGGACACCGACAGATTATCCACTTTCTGCACTATTCTCACTTTTCAACGGTTCGGGCTACAAGCGGCTTCATGTCGTTTCCAATATTGCACACTGTTACTGTAAAAACAAGACTATATATACACTCACCGGCCACTTTATTAGGTACACCTGTCCAACTGCTCGTTAACACTTAATTTCTAAGCAGC
>NC_048428.1:21967565-21968799 GCF_013103735.1 Etheostoma cragini
ATGGGGGCAACATGGGGGCAACATGAGGGCAACATGAGGGCAACATGGGGACAACATGGGGGCAACATGGGGGCAACATGAAGACAACATGGGGGCAACATGAGGACAACATGAGGACAACATGGGGGCAACATGGGGGCAACATGAGGACAACATGGGGACAACATGGGGGCTAATTTCATGAAGCTACGTCTGTCAGCTGAGCTTCTGCACATGTGCAAAACATCGTTAAACGTTAATTTAACTGCTTTTTAATGTGAAACCAAGAATACATGAAGTCCCTTTAAACGTCCAGACACTACAGAAGAGTAATGAAACTGTCATAGCAGCTATCTGGTGAACCTATAGGAGAAGAATGTATTTGGTTAGTCTCTATATTGTGTTATTGACATTGTTTTATCACCCCCCCCCCCCCCCTCCTATTATTGTTTCTCTGGAAAGTTATGTACATGTCTACAACGCATGTTTATATTTGAATATATATTTAACTTCTGCTTGTTGACAGGCGTCCCCTTTCAAAGGTTTAAGTCAGCGGAGTGATACGATTGGCCCTTAGAGTAGACATGGTGGAGCAAGTTACACCTGAAATAGACGGTGTTATATGTAACAACCACGTCACCTCAGAGGCCATTATTACACCATCAGGGAAGGGTTTATTGCCACAATAAGGTACACTGAGGGGGAAGTCGCCTTGGTGATCGGTGCAAACACACACACACAGACACACACACACACACACACACACATCAGGGTTTACCCTGGACACGTTGTTTAGGCCGCTGGAAAGTGTCTTTTTTTGGAAGAGGGACCCCAGGACACTTTAACACTTTTTCTTTTTACCCCTCCTGTTGTCCTCGGGTCAAATTTGACCCACTTTAGTAAAGTTTCTGTACCAGAAATTTGGGTTTCTTTCAACCAAATTGTCCACAAACAATAATGGGGCTGGTTTCATACAACTATCAATCTTCACCAGTAAAATAAAGGATCAGTTCACTACTTTCATTTGGGGGTTTTATTCAATTTTGTAGAATTCTGAGAAATATTGTGTTGAAAAAGTGAAAAAGACGAGAGTAAAAAGTGAGAAAGGCGTGAGGACAAAGGGAGAAAGACGTGAGGACCAAGGGAGAAAGACGTGAGGACCAAGGGAGAAAGACGTGAGGACCAAGGGAGAAAGGCGTGAGGACCAAGTGAGAAAGACGTGAGGACAAAGTGAGAAAGACGTGAGGGACCAAGG
>NC_048428.1:21968899-21974637 GCF_013103735.1 Etheostoma cragini
GTCCTCATGTTGTCTTCATGTTGTCTTCATGTTGTCTTCATGTTGTCTTCATGTTGTCCTCATGTTGTCCCCATGTTGCCCCCATGTTGCCCCCATGTTGTCCCCATGTTGTCTTCATGTTGTCCTCATGTTGTCCTCATGCTGTCGCCATGTTGTCGCCATGTTGTCCCCATATTGTCTCCATGTTGTCCTCATGTTGTCCTATATCAATGTTCTTTTTAATTCCCCAAAATAACATGATTGATTCCACCCAACGCTCTTTGCCAAGTACAAATCTCTACTTTCATTAATTTTGGGGCGTCTTATTTAATTTTATAGCATTGTAAAACAAATGGAAGTGTTTTTGAAATAGTATTGAGTAAAAGTTGACATATTCCAGTCTGTGATTATCATCAACATCCATTTCTTTAATTTTAGTCTCAATAATTCCTAATTTCTGCTTTTCTAACTCTAACATTAGGTATAATTTCCTATAAATGAGGTTTATTGACCATAGATTCCCAAAATAAAGTTAATAAGTTGGTGTTACGTCAAAAAACGTGACAAACATTATAAAAAAGTGATGAGAAAGGGACAAAAACGCAAGAAAAAGTTAAAAACTCCAAAGAAAATGTTGTGATTTTTCCATTTTGTCGGGAAGACAAAGGACAACACACACACAAAAACAACGTGGACATCCAATTAAAAGAGCTTCTTACCTTCGGAGTGACTGCTGCGATTCCCGACTGATCCATGATCACAACGATATCGATTAATCGAGTATTTTCCTTGAGGAGTGAATGGTGGCTAGCCGCTAAGCTAACGTTAGCACCCACACCAGAGAGGGCAGATTAAGCTAACTGTCGACCAAAATGTCCCCAAAAAAGAGACAAACGACAAGGTCTCGCGATGTGACACGTACAAGTAACTGTTGTAGAAACTATAATATGTATGTAAAGATGATTTACGAGTCAGTAACTACAGTTTTTTACAGTAATTTAACGGTTGAAACGAGGTAGAGACGCTATCAGTGAGGTGTTTCCAGGCTGAGTGGACCTTGGCACAACAGGAAGTACGTCACTGGGCGAGAGTTGACAGTACGCCTTCACAATAAAAGCCCTCACGAATCTAAGTTTTCCAATTCAAAACCCTGCTTTAAATTACTCCCAATTGAAGTCGACACATATTTTGAGTCTCTTAATTTAACAACAAATATAAAAGCTATAGTTATTTCTGATATATACTCTGATAAATATACTATATATACTATAAAAAAATATTTTTATTACGACCGCGATGTCTATTTCACGCTTTTGTTTATATTGTTTTTGTTTTCATTACTATTGTTACTTGATTTTTTAGAAGTTGTAATTTTCTTCCTGTGACTTCATATTTTGAACTGTGATGTCTGAATGTTTGTAATGTTATGTGTTAATAAAAAAAAATAAAAAAATTAAAAATTAAATAAAAGCCTTCACACTGTTATCAAGATTGGAAAGAAAGAATATAAATATGAGTGTATTGTTTGTGTACAGGTGTTTAACGAGTAGCTGGTGATTGAGGATCATGACCCAGGATGCAGAGTAGGGGTGTAATAACAACAACAATAACACACAATATAATTATATAATCAGATTATTTTCTCCAAATGTTTTCTCCCGAATGAGCTGCAGACAAATGACTGAAGAACATTCCTTTACTGCAACCAAAAAAAGACAGACTTAACGGAATCCTTAAAAGAGTGCAACTGATTTTGTATTGTATCTTAAATAACTAAAAATGAAATGAAACAACAACATTTCTAAAACAAATCTTACATTAAATAACTAAGTAAATAGAAAGAAATCTCCTCAGATTAGTAAAATAAGAAGACAAAATCTAAAGTAGACTGAGATCTAAAAACTGAGTCGTTCACATTTAAACTTTTTTAATCTGAATCACGATGAGGCAGCTGGGTCGGGAACCGGAGGGTCGCTGGTTCAAGTCCCAAAGCATGGTGGTGGACAGGGAGCTGGAGCCAGTTCACCTGCTGGGCACTGCTGAGGTGCTCTGGAGCAAGGCACTGAACCCCCAAACTGCTCGGCAGCCCCCCCCACACTCTGACATGATGTTTTTGTCCCTTTTTTCCACACTTTTGAGACTTTATTTCAATGTTTGGCACTTTTTTGACATTTTCAACACTACGTACCACAACTTATTAACTTTAGTTTTACAGTTATTTTGGGAATTTATGATCAATAAACCTCATTTATAGGAAATTATACCTAATGTTTGAGTTGGAAAAGCAGAAATTAGGAATTATTGAGACTAAAATTAAAGGAATGGATGTTGATGATAATCACAGACTGGAATATGTCAACTTTTACTCAATACTATTTCAAAAACACTTCCATTTGTTTTACAATGCTATAAAATTGAATAAGACGCCCCAAAATTAATGAAAGTAGAGATTTGTACTTGGCAAAGAGCGTTGGGTGGAATCAATCATGTTATTTTGGGGACTACCTGTCTCTATTTATTTTGTTATTACCTCTCCATACCAGAGTGGAGAGTATTATTTTTATAATCTTTATCTTCAATTTGTAGCGATTTTGTGGGCTTATTAATTAATTAAAAGGCAAGAGATTCATTGTTTGAGTAATTTCTGTTAAAACGTGTCAACTTTCTCTGATTCTAGCTCGTTTAACGGGAGGATTTGCTGCTTTTCTCTGTTTTATTTTACTCTAAACTGTACAGATCTTTTAATTTTGGATTGTTTTGACTTCTAGAAGTTAAAACCGAGACATTCAATCATGGTACCTTAGAATTAGCGACGGACATCTTCAAAATCTACAAAATGATTAAACAGGAGAACAATTAACAAATTAAATTATGAAAATAAGACTTATAATAAGACAACAAGGACAAAAAATTGTGGAAGAGCATAGAAAAAATAATAGTAATAAAAGATTTTATCAGTAAATTTGAAACAAAAAATACATAATTTTTGCGTGTAAAAATACAATTTAGGCGACTTCCTGTAGCTTATATATATATGTGTGTGCAAATGCGCGCACCCACCACTGCGTGTGCGCGCGCAATTTGCTCAGATTTTCTCGTGAACGCGCGTGACCGTCAGCAGCTGTCACACAGGCGCGCAGGTAGATCAAGTTAAACAGTTTGTTAAAAAGAGGAAGAGAAACGAGTAGTGTGATTTCAAAATAAAGCTTGGACTTTATAACTAACATTACCGTAATGGTTGGTTCTGAAGTGCATTACAAATTAAATGTATTATTATTATTATTATTACTATTATTATTACTATTACCTGTTTATATTGAGTTTATTCATTGCAGAAACTACACAAATTAAGATATTTATGTATTTATTGATAGATAGATAGATAGATAGATAGATAGATAATTTACCCATTTTTTAAAGGGTATTTACCTTTTTTCAGACCTTAGTTACCCTTCTGAAAAAAGGGTAACTAATCATTCGTGACTCTTTTAAAAACTGTAACTACCCTTATGGTACTTCACCGTAAAGCGTTAACAATTAAAGTTTAATATGTTTGGCTAATCCCACGTTAGTGAACTTATTGTGTCAATAAACCGTTTTTTCTAAATTCTGAATCCGGGTTTTAGAACATCTAACATCGACTTTTCCTTCGGAAGTGTTGACCGGAAGTGGCGCGCTTTATTTTGAAACCTCGACACCCTGACGTCTTCTCGGAGCACAAAGTGAGAACGCATCTCGGTGGGATCCCGCTCCGTCCTCCTCGCGCGTTACAAAGCCCCCGGACCCACAAGGACGGACTCCAACCGCGTCTGACGCGTTCAGGGACGTTTTTTTATTTCCATTTTCTCGGTTGTTGTTGTTGTTTTGTTTTTGTTCATTTTAATTTTGACGGAAATCTGCTTTTTTGTCCGCGGGATACCGATGGCCCCCCCCACCACCACCGTCCCCAGCATCAGCACCACCATCAGCACCACCACCGGAGGGCCGTCGGGCCAGCCAGGACGGCCGGGATTCAACCCGCACACCTAGCAGCTCGCGCCACCGTCCGCGTGTTAATGTCTTTCTCTCTGATAGAACAGAAAATACAGCAAAATATCCCCAAAATAACCGCGCTCACCTCTGGACGATGCGCTCATATTTCTGCCTGCTTGTGAGGACATTTTGGTGAGGACACACACACAAACACACACACACAGACACACACACACACACAGACACACACACACACACACACACACCAGGGTGACTCTTAGCATTAAAGTGACAGATATTTGAACATTTAGATCGATTTAAGAGGCTCTACGTTTAATTTAACCAGTTTATTTTAACATTTTGCAGAATTAGATCCACATCCTGAGTTTTATTTGCATTTCTGTTTGATCTCAGGGTGGAAATGTAATTAAAGCCTCGTGGCACCTTCACGTGTCTCTGGGTTTTCTCCCTTTTTGTTTTGTTTGTCATGATGCAGTCTCAGTGGACAGATTGGGCGACATCTGACAGACTCACTGGGAGCAGCAGATGGGGATGAGTGGGGGATTGGGGGGGATGGGAGGGTGTGTGTGTGTGTGTGTATAATATATAAGCTGTAGAATGAACATGGTTAAAATGAAGCATACATTAAAAAATACACCAAACATAACATAACATGTAATTATGACGTGTTTGGAGAGCCACAATAGCCCCAAATAAGGATGCAATAAAACTAAATCTACAGCTGTTGGCATGCTAACGTTTGCTAATTAGCGGTAAAGTCAAAAGCAATCAAGTCAACTTTATTCATACGGCATGTTTCTTACATGCAACGCAATGGGCTTCACATTAATGTGGTATACTATTCACATCATGACATCAGGACATCATGACATCATGACATCATGACATCATGACATCATGACATCGCGTAAACGTACACGGCAACTGTCTGAAGTCAAGTGGCGTTTTACCTGTGTGTGTTACCTGTACGTGTTACCTGTGCGTGTTACCTGTACGTTTTACCTGTACGTGTTACCTGTGCGTGTTACCTGTACCTGTTACTTGTACGTGTTACCTGTACGTCTACCTGTACCTGTTACCTGTACGTGTATGTGTTACCTGTGCGTGTTACCTGTACGTGTTACCTGTACGTGTACCTGTTACCTGTGCGTGTTACCTGTACGTGTTACCTGTACGTGTTACCTGTGCGTGTTACCTGTGCGTATAACCTGTACGTATTACCTGTACGTGTTACCCTGCGTGTTACCTGTGCGTGTTACCTGTGCGTGTTACCTGTACGTGTTACCTGTACGTGTTACCTGTACGTGTACCTGTGTGTGTTACCTGTGCGTGTTACCTGTGCGTGTTACCTGTATGTGTTATCTGTACGTGTTACCTGTACGTGTTACCTGTGCGTGTTACCTGTGCGTGTTACCTGTGCGTGTCACCTGTACGTGTTACCTGTTCGTTTTACCTGTGCGTGTTACCTGTATGTGTTACCTGTACGTGTTACCTGTATGTGTTACCTGTACGTGTTACCTGTGCGTGTTACCTTTACGTGTTACCTGTACGTGTTACCTGTGCGTGTCACCTGTACGTGTTACCTGTTCGTTTTACCTGTGCGTATGTTGAGCTATCGGCGTGTATGTTTACGTTGTATACAGCGGGTGTAAACGTACACGCCACGTGGCGTGTCACACATATGCCATTACATGAGATCAGTCTGTAATATTAAAGGGCCCATGGCATGAAAATGTCACTTTGAGTTTTTTTTAACATTAATATGA
>NC_048428.1:21974647-21981300 GCF_013103735.1 Etheostoma cragini
CCCCCCCCCAGCCTGCCTATGGCCCCCCAGTGGCTAGAAATGGTGTTAGGTGTAAACCGAGCCCTGGGTATCCTGCTCTGCCTTTCAGAAAATGGAAGCTCAGATGGGCTGATCTGGGATCTTGCCCCTTATAAGGGGCAAGGTTACCTTCACTTTCTCAGCTTTTCCCGCCCAGAGAATTTGGCCCCCCCAATGAGAGAGAGACCTCATGGCTTTCAAACGAGCAAAGTGGCAGTTGGTCAAGGCTACAGTATTAGGGACGACTAAGGTCTATATAAAGAGACTTCAGATCCAGTATTAGGGACCACTAAGGTCTTTATAAAGAGACTTCAGATACAGTATTAGGGACCACTAAGGTCTATATAAAAGAGACTTCAGATACAGTATTAGGGACCACTAAGGTCTATATAAAGAGACTTCAGATACAGTATTAGGGACCACTAAGGTCTATATAAAGAGACTTCAGATACAGTATTAGGGACCACTGAGGTCTATATAAAAGAGATTTCAGATTTCTAACTTTGTACCTGTGCTGATGTCTCCCGTCTCCTTCAGGCTGAGGACGCCCGCACCCGACCGACCGAGCTGCCTTAACTGACCTCTGACCCTAGCAACAAGACCCTAGCAACAGAACGCCATCCCGCCTCCTCGTCATGACGCAGCAGCGGGTCGACTGATTCAACCGGAGAGATCTGAAAGATGAGCGAGAGCAGGAGGAGGAGGAGGGAGCCGAGAGACGCCGAACGGGAAGAAAATTAGGACAAAAAGGATGTGAATGTGGCACGTTTCTGACCCCTCCCCCCCACCCCTCCATGCGCTGGTCATTAAACCAAACGTCCCTGGAACAATATCAACATTTCTAACCGGCGACAGAACACCAAAAAAAAAACTTCCAGCTTCATAGGAACCAACGATGTAGAGGATGACAGCGGTGACGATTGTTGATTCGTAAGCTGTGGATTCATAAGTTGTGAATTCATAAGCTGTTGATTCATAAGCTGTTGATTCATAAGCTGTTGATTCATAAGCTGTTGATTCATAAGCTGTTGATTCATAAGCTGTGGATACATAAGCTGTTGATTCATAAGCTGTGGATACATAAGCTGTTGATTTTAAGCTGTTGATTCATAAGCTGTGGATTCATAAGCTGTGGATTCATAAGCTGTTGATTCATAAGCTGTGAATTCATAAGCTGTTGATTTTAAGCTGTTGATTCATAAGCTGTGAATTCATAAGCTGATGATTCATAAGCTGTTGATTCATAAGCTGTGGATTCATAAACTGTTGATTCATAAGATGTGGATTCATAAGCTGTGGATTCATAAGCTGTTGATTTTAAGCCGTTGATTCATAAGCTGTGGATTCATAAGCTGTGGATTCATAAGCTGTGGATTCATAAGCTGTTGATTTTAACTGTTGATTCATAAGCTGTTGATTCATAAGCTGTGGATTCATAAGCTGTGGATTCATAAGCTGTTGATTTTTAGCTGTTGATTCATAAGCTGTTGATTCATAAGCTGTGGATTCATAAACTCTGGATTCAAAAACTCTGGATTCAAAAACTGAATTCATAAACTCTGGATTCATAAGCTGTGGATTCATAAGCTGTTGCACTGAACTACAAAACACCGTCACACGATTGTCTCTTGCTGACGAAATCTGGAGCTGAATCGGTTTCAACGGCAACTCACTAAGATTGTGTTTCAGAGAAAGACAACCAAATCCCAGCAACAACAAGATTGTACAAAAGAACTGGAGATGCTTGTCTGGAGATATGTATATTTATACACGTTGGAATAAAACTTGAAAAACATACGAGGTGGGAGAACAAAAGGATCTACACATTTTGGGCATTGGGGAATCGAAGCAGAGTGAGACTCCGCGATGACGCACCTGCACGCCGGCCTGAGCGCCGAGACCACGGAGAAGGCTCGCTTAGAGCTCAATGAAAACCCCGATACTCTGCACCAGGACATCCAGCAGGTACACAGCTAATGCTAGCTACCGTTAGCATGCTAATGATGTTTTAGGTTGGTGTGTAATGGCCGGACACTTTAAACCTTTGGTGTTAATTTACAGCTAAAGTCTCACGGTATCGGACTGTTTTAATGTTGTA
The DNA here is from genome assembly GCF_013103735.1 of Etheostoma cragini. Taxonomy (NCBI): domain Eukaryota; kingdom Metazoa; phylum Chordata; class Actinopteri; order Perciformes; family Percidae; genus Etheostoma; species Etheostoma cragini. The sequence goes on from NC_048428.1 coordinate 21,976,764, forward strand.
CAGGATCCTGATGTAAATGGCAATGCTTGCTGGGAGAAAATAATATCACAGAGCTATCTGCGAATGTTACAGATTACAGGTATTTACTGTTAATACCAATGCATCTTGATAAAATACAATAAAAAGCCTGGATTGCACAGCTGCCAGTATGTAACTGTAAATTCAGATAATACAGTAAGTAGCAGAGATCTGTGACGCTTAGCGGTAGTTGCTAGTTGTTTTAGCTGCTAAAGAGCTCTGTGACGCTGAGCGGGTGTTGCTAGTTATTTTAGCCGCTTAAGAGCTCTGTGACGCTGAGCGGTAGTTGCTAGTTGTTTTAGCTGCTAAAGAGCTCTGTGACGCTGAGCGGTAGTTGCTAGTTGTTTTAGCCGCTACAGAACTCTGTGATACTGAGCGGTAGTTGCTAGTTATTTTAGCCGCTTAAGAGCTCTGTGACGCTGAGCGGTAGTTGCTAGTTATTTTAGCCGCTTAAGAGCTCTGTGACGCTGAGCGGTAGTTGCTAGTTGTTTTAGCCGCTACAGAACTCTGTGATACTGAGCGGTAGTTGCTAGTTATTTTAGCCGCTACAGAGCTCTATGACGCCGAGCAACAGTTGCTAGTTATTTTAGCCGCTACAGAGCTCTATGACGCCGAGCAACAGTTGCTAGTTATTTTAGCTGCTACAGAGCTCTGTGACAACAAACAGTTGCTAGTTATTTTAGCCGCTACAGAGCTCTATGACGCCGAGCAACAGTTGCTAGTCTTTTTAGCCGCTACAGAGCTCTATGACGCCGAGCAACAGTCGCTAGTTATTTTAGCCGCTACAGAGCGCTACGACGCCGAGCAACAGTTGCTAGTTATTTTAGCTGCTACAGAGCTCTGTGACACCAAACAGTCGCTAGTTATTTTAGCTGCTACAGAGCTCTGTGACGCCAAGCGGTAGTTGCTAGATGTTTTAGCCGCTACAAAGGCCTACAGCTGGGGCTTTTGGGGCCCCACATGGATTGATTGATGGAGGAGCTGAATATGTCCCAAATTGGCCACCATTACTTTTTGGACACTTTATTTTGACAGGACAGCTACACACATGACATGCAGCAAAGGGCCGCAGGTCAGAGTCAAACCCCCGGCCCCCTGCGTTGAGGAGTAAACCTTGTTAAATGGGCTCCCACTCTACCAACTGAGCTATCCAGGCGCCCAAAATGGCCACCCTACTTTTAATTTATGAAATCTTCAGATTCTTTCAGACTGACGGTATAGTTCCCTAACGACAGCCCTGTGTGCTTGTTTTTAATCGGAGGTGCGAGACATGATCGTGACGCGGCCGGACATCGGATTCCTGCGGACGGACGACGACTTCATCCTGCGGTTCCTGAGAGCCAGGAAGTTCAACCAGATGGAGACCTTCAGGCTGCTGGCCCAGTACTTCCAGTTCAGGCAGCAGAACCTGGACATGTTCCAGAGCTTCAAGGTCCGTTTTTGTTTGTCCTTTTTTTTTTCAGTTTGAAGAAGAAGTTGCAGGTTCAGTCTCTGGATGAAATATGTTGGAACAGTTTGACCCAAACGGAGAGTGAGTAGCTGCAACAACCAAATGACGTGCTCTGGGTTATTGGCATTTCTTTAACTCTTGTTAAAGAAATGGGTTGTCAAAACTGTTTTGACCCGAAAAGGCGGAAAAAATGTAACAAAAAGGCGACAAAATGGTGACAAAGAGTTGACAAAAAGGCGACAAAAAGTTGACAAAAAGGCGTCAAAAAGGTGACAAACTGTTTTGACTCGAAAAAGGCGACAAAAACTCAGCATTACTCTGGCATCGAGTAATGCTGCTTATTAACTATGCGCTTGTAGCCGAGCTGCACCAATCACGTCGGTGTGTCTGATATAGGCGGGGCCAGAGACCAGCTGCACCAATCACACCGGTGTATCTGATATAGGCGGGGCCATAGGCAAGCTGCACCACACACATCGGTGTATCTGATATAGGCGGGGCCAGAGGCAAGCTGCACCAATCACATCGGTGTATCTGATATAGGCGGGGCCAGAGGCAAGCTGGACCAATCACATCGGTGTACCTGATGTAGGCGCGGCCAGAGGCAAGCTGCACCAATCACATCGGTGTATCTGATATAGGCGGGGCCATAGGCAAGCTGCACCAATCACATCGGTGTACCTGATGTAGGCGGGGCCAGAGGCAAGCTGCACCAATCACATCGGTGTATCTGATGTAGGCGGGGCCAGAGGCCAGCTGCACCAATCACATCGGTGGGATTTTCAAATGCACGCTTGGTCCCGCCTCTCGAGATGGGCAACTTTCATTACTCGATGCCAGACCTTTAATCTTTCAGATTTGGGTCTGGATTTCTAGACTAGAAGAGGAATCCTTGGGTGTCCACATCCTTTTCAACACAAAGGAAACTATATTGTTATCTTACCAGCGACATTATTTGACGTGTGTGTCTGCGTTGTGTGTCAGGTGGACGACCCCGGGATTAAGCGGGCGTTGATGGACGGTTTCCCCGGCGTGCTGGACACCCCGGACCAACATGGGCGAAAGATCCTCATCCTGTTCGCCTCCAACTGGGACCAGAGCAGGTAACACACACACACACACACACACACACACACAGACATATACACACATAAACACACAATCACACAGACATATACACACATAAACACACAGACATATACCCACACACACACACACACAGACATATACACACATAAACACACAGACATATACACACAATCACACAGACATATACACACATAAACACACACGCACACAGACATAGGCACACATAAACACACACAAAAATGCACACATAAACACACACGCACACAGACATATACACACATAAACACACAATCACACAGACATATACACACATAAACACACACGCACACAGACATAGGCACACATATACACACACAGACATATACACACATAAACACACACTCACACAGACATATACACACATAAACACACACTCAGACAGACATATACACACATAAACACACACTCACACAGACATATACACACATACACACACACACACACAGACATATACACACATAAACACACACACAGACATATACACACATAAAAAAAACCACACGCACACACACACACACACACAGACATATACAATCATAAACACACACACACATACACACACACAGACATATACATACGTGTACACACACACACACACACACACACACACACACACACACACACACACACACACACACACACACACGGATCATTGGCCACAGTGTTGTAGGTAAGACTCACAGCGTCACGCTCTCTCTAACTATTGATTGGCTGTTGATAAATGCGACTTCCTGACCTTCTCTTCCTCTCCACCAATCAGGAACTCGTTCACGGACATCCTGCGGGCCATCCTGCTCTCTCTGGAGGTTCTGATCGAGAACCCGGAGCTCCAGATCAACGGCTTCATCCTCATCATCGACTGGAGCAACTTCTCCTTCAAACAGGCCTCCAAGCTCACGCCCAACATCCTCAAACTGGCCATCGAGGGCCTTCAGGTAAACTCTGATCCACCTGCACACCAGAGGACTACTAATGAGGGGAGAAGGTCCACTACTGGACAGATACTTCCTGCTTCTGACCCGGTGCACCAATCACATCAGTGTATCTGATGTAGGCGGGGCCAGAGGCGAGCTGCACCAATCACATCGGTGTATCTGACATAGGCGGGGCCAGAGGCGAGCTGCACCAATCACATCGGTGTATCTGATATAGGCGGGGCCAGAGGCGAGCTGCACCAATCACATCTGTGTATCTGATATAGGCGGGGCCAGAGGCGAGCTGCACCAATCACATCGGTGTATCTGATATAGGCGGGGCCAGAGGCGAGCTGCACCAATCACATCGGTGTATCTGATGTAGGCGGGGCCAGAGGCGAGCTGCACCAATCACATCGGTGTATCTGATGTAGTTGCTCTGCCTTTGAGAAAATGAAAGCTCGGATGGGCCGATCTGGAACCTTCCCCTTATGAGGTCATAAGGAGATGAGGGTAGTGGGATACGAGTGCAGGATGGGTCTCAGAACCCCGGAAGACGAGATGAGGGTTACAATGTTCTTCCTTTTTCCCTCTTCTCTCTTTTTCCCCTGGTTTTCTTTCACCCCTTTTATACCTTCTCTCCTTGTGTCCTCTCCTTCGTCCTCTCCTCTCTTTGTATTTTTTCTTTTAATCGTCTCTCCTGTCTTTTAACCTTGTCTCCTTCCCTTTGTCCTCTCCTCCTCTCCTTGTCTCCCTGTCTCCTCTTTTAACCTTGTCTCCTTCCCTTCGTCTTCTCCTCCCCTTCGTCCTCTCCTCCTCTCGTCCTCTCCTCCTCTCCTTGTCTCCTCCCCTTCATCCTCTCCTCCTCTCCTTGTCTCCTCTCCTTCGTCCTCTCCTCCTCTCCTCCTCCTCTCCTCTCCTCCTCTTGTCTCCTCTCCTCCTCCTCTTGTCTCTTCCCCTTCGTCCTCTCCTACTCTCCTTGTCTCCTCTCCTTCGTCCTCTCCTCCTCTCCTTGTCTCCTCTCTTT
>NC_048428.1:21981400-21983092 GCF_013103735.1 Etheostoma cragini
CACACACACACACACACACACACACACACACACACACACACACACACACACACACACACACACACACACAGATCCAGCTTGCTTTTAAATAATCATCTTTTTATTGGGAAATTTCACATCAATTGACAAGTACACGTGGAATTACACTTGTTAGCATCAGAATTGTACAGAACCAATGATTTTGTATCAATCTAATTTATATGTATATGCATGCTTTTTATGAAAATAAATACACACACACACGCACACACACACGCACGCACGCACGCACACACACACAATTATGTCTTTGTGGATTGTGCAATTTTCCCGTACATTAGCGTCTTTTTGTAGTCGGTGCTTTGTCTCTTCGTGGTAGTTTTATATCATCTTTATATCATCTTTATATTATCTTTTATATTTTCTTTTTATATTATAATTACCATATTTGGGTCTAGAGCTTCAGCAGATAATAAATAACTAACTCTCAAAAAGCTTAAAGGTCCAGTGTGTAATGTGTGTAGTTGTTTATTATCAAAATCAGGGTTGCCCGTTCACAAACTCGTCCTTTTTCATGAATATTTACACCACCATCAATTCCAAGTATTCCTTTTGGCTTTAAATTTTACATTTACATTCCCATGAACTGGGGCAGACGCTCCGTGTTCATGCTCCATCTTGAAATACGGTAGCCGGTGAGGGACATACAGGACGTACTACTTCGCCTATCATGTTTTCGCTGTCACATGATGAACTCACAGGTGCTCACTGTAATTTCCCATTTTATGTGGATCAATAGCTATCTATCTATCTAGAGAAATTCCTAGGTTACCTTGTGTGTGTGTGTGCGTGTGTATGTGTGTATGTGTGTGTGTGTGTGTGCGTGTGTGTGTGTGTGTGTGTGTGTGTGTGTGTGTATACCTTGACCAGATCGGTGTAGCCCGTCTCTTTGGGCGTCCACCAGGGCTGAGCCTTCAGTCCGTCCACGTTGTACAGAGACCTCTGCCACACCGAGGCAAAATGGCCGCGCTTGTGACCCAACTCGTACCAGTGGTAGGCCTGGAGGGACAGGAGGACGCTGTCATGTGTGTGTGTGTGTGTGTGTGTGTGTGTGTGTGTGCATGTGTGTGCATGTGGTGGACGCTGTCATAAAGAAAGACATGCTTCTGTGTAGGACTGGTAGTTTTATGCTTTGTGTCAGCGTTTATAGTTTTTGATGCTTGTGTGTATGTGTGTGTGTGTATATATCTGTGTGTGTGTTTATATGTGTACTGTATATGTTTGTGTGCGTTTGTGTGTGTGTGTGTGTATATGTCTATGTGTGTGTGGGATTTTTATTCATATGTTACTCACGCTGCTGTCTCCACCCATGGGTCTGTAAGTGTATGTGTGTGTGTGTATATTTATATATGTGTGTGTGTCTGTGTGTATATGTGTGTGTGTATATATGTGTGTATATATGTGTGTATATATGTGTGTGTGTGTGTGTGTGTGTGTGTATATATGTGTGTATGATTTTTATTCATATGCTGTAACTCACGCTGCTGTCTCCGACCCTCTGCAGGGCGTCCCCCAGGTGGAAATAAAAGCGCCCGTCGTCCGTCCCGGGTTCTCCGGACTCCAACCCCTCCTGCAGAGACACAGAGGACGACAGGGAGGCGGAGACACAGAGGACGACAGGGAGGCGGAGACACAGAGGACGACAGGGAGGCG
>NC_048428.1:21983192-21984455 GCF_013103735.1 Etheostoma cragini
ACACACACACACACACACACACACACACACACACACACACACACACACACACACACACACACACACACACGGGAACGTAACATCAACACACTTAATCTGTGTCTTTGCACCGACGCACCAAAACTTTATTTAAACAAGACCGAAAGACAAACTATAAATCATGTCTTTAATTAAGAAATATTTAGAGCGAGTTTCACCAACAAGGATTCCTTAAAATAAGATCAACACTCGGGATTATAACCAATAATAAAGGTTCAGGGGATGTAAACAGGAAGAATTATATTGGCCCCTTTTTAGTTATTTTTAACCAATATTTGTTGATATTTTCCAGATTATCTTTATCTAAAGAATGGGGAATTATCTTTTACCTGCAGAGGACGAAAAATGACTTAAGTATCAATCAATAAATACAGGAATGCATTGACAAAACTAAAATAAGCAATATATATATATATATATATATATATATAAAAAATATATATTAATTAGGTATAACACATACCAAAATTATTATTAATATTTCTTGAAATTAATCTGTATTTCTGTGTCTGTATGTAAATGAGCTTAGGATGCATTTATTTATTTAAGTGTTGTCGCACACCAAAATGGACGATGCACAATTGCCCCCTAGGGTAACACAGCAGGGTCACAGAGCAGGCTCGTGATAGGGCGCCCCGGCTGTCAATCAACGTCTTCCGGTGATGCTGGCCTCTGATTGGTCCGGGCCCGGAAGCAACTGCGCACCCTGCTTATAAGTAAGTCTTTAAATCGCACAAATAGCAGTTAAAATCCCTCCGCTCAGCTCGGAGGACCACGTTTCCCAGCATGCTTTGCTGGGTCCACTGTGGCCCCGCGGCCGCCTCGCTCTCGTGAGATTACCGTTGCCCACGTGTGCACGACGTCGGAGCGAGTCGGGATCAAGTCGGACGAAAATTTACCCAGCATGCAACAAAACCATTGGACAAAACCCCCGAAATGCCCCTTTAATCCTGGTTAAAGCCAATCCTTGTTGGTGAAACAGACCTTAAAGGTGCCCCGCCACACGTGTTTCATCACTTTGTGCTGCTGGACTCTCATTGGCTAGGAGCTAGCCAATGAGCTATCAGCATGGCTATCAGCATCCTTTACCCAGCTCATGAATATTAATGAGCTCAGGCAGCATGACCAGCTGTTGTGATTGGTCTGATTTCTCCTCTTATTTCTTTTCAGTGGCTAAAGCTGACACACACACACACACACACACACACACACACACACACACAC
>NC_048428.1:21984555-21988441 GCF_013103735.1 Etheostoma cragini
TTCTCCTCCCTCTCTCCTCTCACTCTCTCCTCCCACTCTCCTCCCTCTCTCCTCTCACTCTCTCCTCCTCCTTTATTTATATATATATATCTCTCTCTCTCTCTCTCTCTCTCTGTCTTATAGTCTATGTCTCTCGGGTCTTAAATTCTTTCCTGTTTTGGAGATTAGATGAAGAATTATATTTTATAATGTTGTTTATTAATAAGAAAAGAAACCTTAACGATGCATTTTAATATCAGTTATGTTATATTTTTAGTTTTTCTTTCTTTAGTTTTTCTTTCTTTTGTTTTCTTTCTTTTGCACAACAAACAAGACACAAGATGTTAAAAGATGATTTATATTTATATTAAAAATAAATACAGAAAAAAAAGAAAACTCAAAAACCCAAAAAATTGTGTTGTTGTTTCTTTGGATTCCGGTTTATTCTTCCTCTCTTTCTCTCTTTCTCTTCTTTCTCTCCTCTTCTTCTCTTTCCCTCCTTCCTCTTTCTCTCCTAATTCACTCCTCCTTTCTCATTATTTCTCTCCTTACTCTTTTTCTTTTTTCTCTTCTTCCTCTCTTTCTCTCCTCTTCTCCTGTTCCTGTGTCTGTTAATTATTGTGACTGCGTTAAGAAAAGCAAGTTGGCTTTTCAAAATAAAAGCCCTGCGGTTAAATGAAGCCCAGCCCAGTACTGTTGGTGTAAATGTTTAATTCTCTACATTCATTGAAAGGAAATACATTACTGAGCGTTGCCCTGACGACGAGTTGAACACACCTGACCACCTGGCCGTCATACTTTACAAATAACCCACTTCATCAAGATATTTTCAAAGTAAAATCATCAGTGTGATGCTTAACCCCCAACGGCATCTTCTTTCCCCTCATGTTGTCCCCATGTTGTCCCCATGTTGTCCTCATGTTGTCCTCATGTTGTCCTCATGTTGCCCCCATGTTGTCTTCATGTTGTCCCCATGTTGTCTTCATGTTGTCCTCATGTTGTCCTCATGTTGTCCCCATGTTGCCCTTATGTTGTCCCCATGTTGTCTTCATGTTGTCCCCATGTTGTCTTCATGTTGTCCTCATGTTGTCCCCATGTTGTCCCCATGTTGTCTCCATGTTGTCCTCATGTTGTCCCCATGTTGCCCCCATGTTGTCCTCATGTTGTCCTATATCAATGTTCTTTTTAATTCCCCAAAATAACATGATTGATTCCACCCAACGCTCTTTGCCAAGTACAAATCTCTACTTTCATTAATTTTGGGGCGTCTTATTCAATTTTATAGCATTGTAAAACAAATGGAAGTGTTTTTGAAATACTATTGAGTAAAAGTTGACATATTCCAGTCTGTGATTATCATCAACATCCATTCCTTTAATTTTAGTCTCAATAATTCCTAATTTCTGCTTTTCTAACTCAAACATTAGGTATAATTTCCTATAAATGAGGTTTATTGACAATAAATTCCAAAAATAACTGTAAAACTAAAGTTAATAAGTTAGCGTTACGTAGTGTTGGAAACATCAAAAAGTGACAAACATTTAAAAAAAGCTCTAAAACGTAAACTTAAAAGTAAAAAAGGTCAGAGGGTTTTAACCCTTGTGTTGTCCTCCCGTCAACCACTTTTTCAATGTTGTGGGTGCGTTTTTTTAAAAATGTTTTTGGTGTTTTTTGATATTTTGGATGTTGACACTTTCAGCGCTTATTTTGACGACCCCAATTTTTTGTGCCGAAAAAACAAAGAAATAACGAAAACGGGTCAGTTTGACCCAAGGACAGAAAGTAAAAGTATTTATAAAGAAATAATTTGGCCCTAAAGCGGAAATATAATTAAAATGTCTTGTCAAAATAAAAAAAAGTGTTTGAAATGACTTTACCAAAGTCTTGATTTCACAAAAAAATTGGGTAATATATGAATGAAATGGTAAATAAATGCATAAAAATGAAATTTTGGGATATGTCTCTTTCTGAGTAGGGGGGGTCTTTCGTCCTCAGATGGTTTTAACCCTTGTGAAAAAAACATTATCACTTTTTTCCCCCACATTTTGACACTTTTTCAATGTTGTGGGTGCCTTATTTATGTTTTTTGGGGTGTTTTTCCAAATTTTTTAAATATTGTTGATGTTGACATTTTTAACGCTTATTTCGACGGCCCCATTTTTTAGACAAAAAAAAGAAAAGGTGTTTGAAACGAGTTTATAGAAGTCTTGATTTCACAAAAACGTCGGGTAGTATATGAATGAAATAGTAAATAAATGTTTAAAATGACATTTTGGGATATGTCTCTTTCTGAGTAGGAGGGTGTGTTGGACCCCCCCCCCCCCCCCCCCCCCCCCCCCCCGGTGAATCTTTCGTCCTCAGAGGGTTAAAAATGAGTCTTTTCAACATTATTATCACTTTTTCCCACATTTGTCACTTTTTCAATGTTTTTGGTGTTTTTTTCCAAAAATTTCAAGTATTTTTGACATTTTCAACGCTTGCTTCGACGGCCCCATTTTTTGTGGCTGAAAAAAAGAAAAGGTGTTTTTTTTCAACACTATTATCACTTTTTCCCACATTTCTGTCACTTCTTCATTGTTGTTGGCGCTTTTTTTTATTTTATTTCGGTGTTCTTTTCAATTTTTTTGATATTTTTGACGTTGACATTTTCCGCGCTTATTTCGACGACCGATTTTTTTGTGACAAAAAAAAGAAAGTGTTTCCAAACGTGTTGATTTCACAAAATGTTGGGTAATATATGAATGAAATAGTAATTATTGTCACTTTTTCCAAATATTTCTGTCACTTTTTCAATGTTGTGGGTGCGTTTTTTAAATGTTTTTGGTGTTTTTTTTCCAATTTTTTGGATATTTTTGACGTCGCCATTTTCAGCGGTTATTTCGACGACCACATTTTTTCTTCAAAACAAAAAACAAATGAACTGAAAGCGTGTTAATCTGACCCAGGGACAACATGAGGGCTAAGGAGTTCTTCCTCTGATATTTCTAAAAGTTTTTCTTGCACATCACAGAAATTGAAGATAATTTAACTTTGAATATCTTAAAAATTGGCCAAGTGTGTCCCTTTCTCTGCAGTGTAATAATACTTATAGCAATAATATACAATCTTCATAATGATACTAATAATAAGTTACAATAGAAACAATCTCCCCCCCCCTTCTCTGCACTCTGGAGGGTAACGGTGATGATTTGGCATCCTGTACGTTTCACAGCACAATGCTTTTATTTTGAAAAGAAAGATTTCACTCTGGTAGAAGAGTCTTTTATTTTAAAGTTTCCATGCATGTGATCCGGTTATAGTTTAATTTTAGTTATACTTTCCAGATTTGCCGCTGCGGTTTGTTGCGACATGTGCGGTGCTTTTATTTTGAAATGCGTGTGCGAAGTTGTCTTGACTTTTGTTTTTTACATAGAAGAAGAAACGTGAAAGGATTCTACCAAAGTGAACTTTCTCCTCCTTTGACTCTCTCTCTCTCTTTCAGATTGTTGGGACATTAAAGTTCTTAAAGTTACATAAAAAGTATTTTGATTTATATTTTTAAGGAAAATACTCCAGCAAGTAGACGGAGCCGCAATGTCACCACGGCTCAAAGAAACAGAAAAAAACTGATTTTAGATTCAAAGATCAGAAGAAACGGAAGATAAATCTTAAAGGAGCCCTGCCACACAAAACCGCTTTTACTGTGTGTGTGTGTGTGTGTGTGTGTGTGTGTGAGTGAGTGAGAGTGTGTGTTTGTTTGAGAGAGTGTGTGTGTGTGTTTGTGTGTCTGTGGGTGTGTGTCTGTGTGTGTGTGTCTGTGAGTGTGTGTGTGTGAGTGAGAGAGAGTGTGTGTTTGTTTGAGAGAGTGTGTGTGTGTGTGTGTGAGTGAGAGAGAGAGAGTGTGTGTGTTTGTTTGAGAGAGTGTGTG
>NC_048428.1:21988541-21992972 GCF_013103735.1 Etheostoma cragini
GAGAGTGGGAGGAGAGAGGGAGGGAGGAGAGAGTGGGAGGAGAGTGTGAGGAGAGAGGGAGGAAAGAGGGGGACAGAGTGGGAGGAGAGAGGGAGGAGAGAGGGAGGAGAGAGGGAGGAGCATCTGAAGAGCCCCATGTCGTGGCCCTTTAAGGCGTCGCCCCCTGCAGGATGTCAGGGAGAATGCACCGACCGATGCGTTGTCCATTAACGTTTACAGTCTATGGTTCGGGACCCAGAAACAAAGAAAGGAGCCGAATCTGCACATGACGTCCGTCACTTCCCAAAACAAAGGATCCCCATGACCGGGGGTACCTTGAACCCGGTCCAAACAGGGCTAACCCGGGTTAAATCCGGGCTAAAACAAGTACCCTATGTGTGTGTCTTTTTGGGGTGAAAGGTTGTAAAGTCAGTAGTTTTATTTCCATCCTTCAGTCTGAGGCTTTAATCCTTCAGTTTAGTAGTTTATCCTCAAGCATAAAAAACAAAAACAACAACATCCCCGGTCCGTCGGTTAAAACCGGATCCTCCTCCGACTCAGGTAGTCCGGGTTTTTAGCAGTTTATCCACCGAAGAAGAAGCGTCTGGTCCGAAAAGTCTGTAAACTGTTGTCAGTGCCCGATGTGAGTCGAGTGCAGATATGAGTCACTTAGCGACAAGTAGCATACAAGATGCTAACGAGAGACTTCTGTAACGTCAAGTTGGTTCACTGCTAGCTTAGCTACAAGTTAGCATCAAACACAACAAAGGCTGTCAGTTGAATGGTGTTTTGAGCTAACGTTAGCAATCAATCATAGATAGCTACAATGTCTTTGAAATGACTGCTAGCTTAGCTACAAGCTAGCTATCAAACACAAAGGCTGTCCGTTAAATGGTGTTTTGAGCTAACGTTAGCAATCAAGCTATCATAGACAGCTACAACGTTTTTGAAATGGTTGCTAGCTTAGCTAAAAGCTAGCAATCAAACACAACAAATGCTGTCAGTTGAATGGTGTTTTGAGCTAACGTTAGCAAACAAGCTATCATAGACAGCTACAACATTTTTGAAATGGTTGCTAGCTTAGCTACAAGTTAGCATCAAACACAAAAAAGGCTGTCAGTTGAATTGTGTTTTGAGCTAACTTTAGCAACCAATCAAGCTATAATAGATAGCTACATTTTCTTTGAAAAGACTGCTAGCTTAGCTACAAGCTAGCTATCAAACACAACAAAGGCTGTCAGTTGAATGGTGTTTTGAGCTAACGTTAGCAACCAATCAATTCAACGTTTTTAAAATGATTTCCATCTTCTGTTATTGTTTTTAATGAGAAACATTTATTATTTCATGGATTTCACTAGTCTCAGTCTGACAGTTAGGTCGTAAACCTTTTAAATGTGAGCGACTCACATCTGCACTCGCGTCCCATCGGGCGGTGACCCCGTTCTTACCGGGTCGCCGTGGTTCCTCCGCTCCTCGCTGCGTCTAGATGGGACTGAGCGTCTGGCGCTGGTACGGCGTTAGCTCCGGGTGCCACACGTCCACGATGAAGATGAGCCGGTAGCGGTCGGCGTCCTGCCACACCTCGTGCTCGAAGGAGTCGTCGAAGATGAGGACTCTACCTTCCTCCCACTCCCTGCAGCCGCACACGGAGAACGGGGGTTAGTGGTTAGCGATTAGCGGGTAATGGTTAGCGGTTAGCAGTTAGCGGTTAATGGTTAGATAGATATTTATTCATCCCAAAAAAATGGGAAATTATGGTGTTACAGCAGCACACGTACATTAGTCACACAACACAGAATATAAATATAAATGAGATACTAGTAAAAAATATACAAACATATATATACATGAAATAATAATAATAATAATAATAATAATAATAGGAATAAAATATAAGAACAAATATTTAAATATATACAGGATAGGATAACAAAATGCGTAAGCGGTTAATGGTTAGCGATAAATGGTTAATGGTTAGCGGCTAGTGGCTAGCGGCTAGTGGCTAGCGGGTAGTGGCTAGCGGCTAGTGGCTAGCGGTTAGCGTCTAGCGGCAATGATAGAGGCGGGATTTACACGCGACAACCCCCAACAACCAATAATATCTCACTTCTTTCTTTCACTTTTTTCGTTGTTTTTGCCGCCCTTTGTACATTTTTTTGGGACGCTTTGATTTTTTTGTGTGTTTTTTTCAAGTTTTTGGGGACTTTGATTTTTTGGGGGTGTTTTTTTCAAGTTTTTTGGGACACTTAGATATTTTTTTGGGGTGTTTTTTTCAAGTTTTTTGGGACACTTTGAATTTTTTTTTGCTTACAAGTAGAAATTATTTTATTTTAAAAATTCTGGGGACATTTCAATGTTTTTGTTACATTTTTCAAGGTTTTGGGTCACTTTTCAACATTTTAGAAAACTTTTTTTGTTGTTTTAGCAAATTTTTTGTATTTTTTTGGACACTTGGACGCGTTTTTCAAGGTTTTTTGGACAATGAGGAGGTTAAAGCGCCCTGTCTTAGTATTTATACTCCTCACTGGTTGCAGAGTGTCACAACTCAGGAAAGACTTTATTTCTACGGACGAATAGAAGAAGAAAAGATTTTTTTTATTCTATAATTTTTTTTTGAGAGAGATTTTTTTTGCTATTGGTATGAAAACTTTTTCTCTCAAATAGTTTTTTTCTCTCAGATCTCAATTAGAAATTGAAAAATTTCAATTTGCTTCAAAGTGGATAATAACGTAATAATGTAATCATCGTTTTGCTTGATTTGCTCAACTGTCTGACTTTTTTAGGGCTTTATGTCGACCAAACTGTAAGAGAGAAGATGCATAAACCAATTTACATAATAAAAATACAAGCATGTCAATAAATTATGAATTTAAGGCGCTTGGTGTGACTCATCAACCAATTAACACTAACGAGCCAATTTAACCCTCTCGTCCTTTATCAAGGTCATTGTTGTCTTTTTTTGACCTTTTTGTGTCTTTCCCTGATAATTTTGTCACATTTTCAACATTTGTCAACTTTTTCTGAGTCTTTTGAAATTTTTAAAGCCTTTTTTTTTACATTTGTCACTTTTTTCACATTTTTGTCACTTTATTTTTTACACTTTTTAAAAAGGAGGAGATGAGAGGATGAAAGAAGAAGAGGAGGAGATGGGAGGATGAAAGAGGAAGAGGGGGAGATGGGAGGATGAAAGAGGAAGAGGAGGAGATGGGAGGATGAAAGAGGAAGAGGAGGAGATGGGAGGATGATGGAAGAAGAGGAGGAGATGGGAGGATGAAAGAGGAAGAGGAGGAGATGGGAGGATGAAAGAGGAAGGAGGAGGAGATGGGAGGATGAAAGAGGAAGAGGAAGAGATGGGAGGATGAAAGAGGAAGAGGAGGAGATGAGAGGATGAAAGAGGAAGAGGAGGAGATGGGAGGATGAAAGAGGAAGAGGGGGAGATGGGTGGATGAAAGAGGAAGAGGAGGAGATGGGAGGATGAAAGAGGAAGAGGGGGACCTGGTCTGGTCGGTGCAGCGGATCCTGCAGCCCTGCTTGGGGACCACGAGGCCGAGGTGCAGCCTCAGTCTGCAGTTAGTGGGACCGGTGTGAGGCCACACGTGAGTCCCTGGATGCATCACAGAGAACTTAATCTGAACACACACACACACACACACACACACACACAAACACACACACAGACACGCACACACACACACACGCACACACACACACACAAGATTAGAAAACTACTCCTCTTTTAAAGGTTTAACTGAGAAATTATTGATGTGTGAGTGTGTGTGTGTGTGAGTGTGTGTGTCTCTGTGTGTGTGTCTCTGTGTGTGAGTGTGTGAGAGTGTGTGAGAGTGTGTGAGAGTGTGTGTGTGTGTGTGTGTGTACCTGTCCTCTCTTGCAGCCTGTAGCTTCAGTGTACCTCTCCAGCAGGGCGCAGGTCTTCGGGACGCCCTGGCACGCCGCTCCTGCTTTTTTACCTAAAACACACAAAAACACAGTCGACAGAGACGTTAATTAACCGTTTAACAGCCAATCAACAGCTGGAACTTAGACCAATTAACACTAACGACCCAATTTAACCCTCGAGATGTCTTCCCACCGACCTGGGAATTTAAGTTTTTCTGACTCATAATTTAAAATGTAAAAACCTTTTATCAACGTTGTGGTCGTGTTTTTTCCCCCGTTTTGTATCTTTCCCCGAAAGATTTTGTCACTTTTTTCAATGTTGGTCGACTTTTTTCAAGCGAGTGAGTTTTTCATCGAATGTTTTAGGCTTTTTTTTATTTTTATTTTATGTGACACTTTTTTTGGGACATTTTCTTGTCACATTTTTGTCACTTTATTTGACATGTCTTCGCATTTTTGTCACTTTATTTGACATGTCTTCACATTTTTGTGACTTTTTTTGACATTGTTCTCTCTTTTTTTAAAGTTCTTTTACCAATTGTTATTTTTTTTTGG
>NC_048428.1:21993072-21996037 GCF_013103735.1 Etheostoma cragini
TACACACACACACACACACACACACACACACACACTATGCTTCTTACACACACACACACACACACACACACACACACACAAAAGCGAGAATAACGTTGAAAAAAGTTAACAAAACTGGTTTTAATCTCATATTTGACGGGAAGACAAACAAAACAAAACTTATTGTAATTTATAATTAATTTATAATTAGTTGATCCCCAGAGGGGAAATTACACTTTACTTCAGTGTTTAGTACTTTGGTCTAATAGTGCTCTGTTTACCTCGGAGGTCGGAGCCTTTTCTCGGCCCGTCTCTCCTGACAGAAGATTTTAACTTCTTTTCACCTGAGCAGGACAGACAGCACAGGAAGTTAATGACAGCTTACAGCTCTGTGTCAAGTTCAAATGCCACAGCTGAGTTAATGAAAGCTAACAGCTCTGTGTCAAGTTTGAATGCCACAGCTTAGTTAATGAAAGCTAAAAGCTCTGTGTCAAGTTCAAATGCCACAGCTTAGTTAATAAAAGCTAAAAGCTCTGTGTCAAGTTCAAATGCCACATTTTTTTAATGAAAGCTAACAGCTATGTGTCAAGTTCAAATGCCACAGCTTAGTTAATAAAAGCTTACAGCTCTGTGTCAAGTTCAAATGCCACATTTTTTAATGAAAGCTAACAGCTATGTGTCAACTTCAAATGCCACAGCTTAGTTAATGAAAACTTACAGCTCTGTGTCAAGTTCAAATGCCACAGCTTAGTTAATGAAAGCTAACAGCTCTGTGTCAAGTTCAAATGCCACAGCTTAGTAAATGAAAACTTACAGCTCTGTGTCAAGTTCAAATGCCACAGCTTAGTTAATGAAAGCTAACAGCTCTGTGTCAAGTTCAAATGCCACAGCTTAGTTAATGAAAGCTAACAGCTCTGTGTCAAGTTCAAATGCCACAGCTTAGTTAATGAAAGCTTACAGCTCTGTGTCAAGTTCAAATGCCACAGCTTAGTTAATGAAAGCTAACAGCTCTGTGTCAAGTTCAAATGCCACAGCTTAGTTAATGAAAGCTTACAGCTCTGTGTCAAGTTCAAATGCCACAGCTTAGTTAATAAAAGCTAAAAGCTCTGTGTCAAGTTCAAATGCCACATTTTTTTAATGAAAGCTAACAGCTCTGTGTCAAGTTCAAATGCCACAGCTTAGTTAATAAAAGCTTACAGCTCTGTGTCAAGTTCAAATGCCACAGCTTAGTTAATGAAAGCTAACAGCTCTGTGTCAAGTTCAAATGCCACATTTTTTTAATGAAAGCTAACAGGTCTGTGTCAAGTTCAAATGCCACAGCTTAGTTAATAAAAGCTTACAGCTCTGTGTCAAGTTCAAATGCCACCGCTTCCTAATTAAATCAAATATGTCCAATTTAAAGAGATAAAACAGAATGACAATCTAATTGCTGACTGCTGATGTACTCATGCTCTTCATGTACATTCATATATTCGCCAGTAAAGCATCCGGTCTCTCAGTATTCTGTTTAAATGTATTTTAGGCTCATCCTCAGCCTAAAATACAACCAAATCAAACCATCTCTGTCCATGACGGCACCTTTAGCTTGCTCTGGGTAGCCTAACTGCCCCACACAGGTACAGCAGAACTGCCCGCATTATAGTTAGGCTACGTCGTTATTCCCAAAATACCATTTTGTGACAACAAATTAGCATATTGTGGCCACAAGCGTTTTGTGACCACAAATTAACATTTCCTGGCCACAAATTATTGTTTTTTTTCCATCTAATTAGCATTTTGTGGTCACAAATTGTATTTATTTTTTCAGTTGTCATGTCTGGGGCTCCAAACTAACTACCCGATGGAGGCAGCTGTAGAGCAGCAACTCCCGTGTTACGCGAGATACCATTATAAGATTTATTTGGGGGAGGGGGGGGTAATCTCACTTTAACAATGGCTGCTGTGTGTTTGGACTAAAGACACAAATAAAGACAAATAAATGTACAGTTCACTCAAGTTTTTATGTCTGCTATCGGGAATTGAAACACATTTAATTCTATAAATGTTCCTTTTGTATCATAACAAGCAAACAGTTGACCTTAAAGTCGCATGAAAACCACGTGTACACGGTGTGGTAAACACACTTATATAATATCATTGTGTACACTTCTTCAAAAACACAGGAATGATGTGATCAAAGCTTTGGATCACATTTCTAAGATCTACAAACAGAAGGCACAGTTCAACCAATTCACGTGATTATTAGATTATTAGTGGTTTACAGGCAGAAAAGTGTTAACCCCCATGTTGTCCTCATGTTGCCCCCATGTTGTCCTCATGTCGTCCTCATGTCGTCCTCATGTCGTCCTCATGTCGTCCTCATGTTGTCCTCATGTTGTCCCCATGTTGTCCCCATGTTGTCCTATATCAATGTTCTTTTTAATTCCCCAAAATAACATGATTTATTCCACCCAACGCTCTTTGCCAAGTACAAATCTCTACTTTCATTAATTTTGGGGCTTCTTATTCAATTTTATAGCATTGTAAAACAAATGTAAGTGTTTTAGAAATAGTACTGAGTAAAAGTTGACATATTCCAGTCTGTGATTATCATCAACATCCATTCCTTTAATTTTAGTCTCAATAATTCCTAATTTCTATTTTTCTAACTCAAACATTAGGTATAATTTCCTATAAATGAGGTTTATTGACCATAAATTCCAAAAAATAACTGTAAAACTAAAGTTAATAAGTTAGTGTTACCTAGTGTTGGAAACGTCAAAAAAGTGACAAACATTGAAAAAAAAAGCATCAAAAGTGTTGAAAAAAGGGACAAAAATGTAAGAAAAGTTAAAAACATAAATAAAAAGCGTCAACAAAAGTGCTTTTAAATTTGACAGGAAGACAACACGAGGGTTAAAATAAAGTGAGTGACATCGGTATCAGCAGAACCCCGGGGGGGCGGAGCCAGATGTCAACATTTGGGGCTCAGCCCAGACCCGGGGGG
>NC_048428.1:21996047-21997932 GCF_013103735.1 Etheostoma cragini
GGGGGGGGACAGCTATATGCACTACTTCCGAACCACTGGACGCCTAAGAGTCATCATCTGTGCATCATTTGGGAAAACACACAATGTCGGCAGAGGGAAAAAATGCATTTGATTACCATAAAGTGGGCGTGTCTGTGCAGGGGGAACCCGTCGGTTCCCTAGACGCCATTTAAATTCAGATATCCGGAGCTCAGAAGTCCAAGGACCACTTTCTGACATTTTAAAGACCAAGCAACTAATCTTATTAATTGAGACAATAATCAGCAGATTAATTGACAATTTAAAAAAATCTTTAGCTGCAGCCCTTACTATGGAATTAACTCAAAGTCAATAAAGTAACTGCATTGTTAAATTAAAAAGAAGTTCGGGCAGTTTAACTGGCAGACGGCCCGGTTTGTCCTCCGTCAGGTCCGCTGCACCACAACCCCCCCCCCCCCCCCCCCCCCCCCCCCCCCCCATTCAGATCAAGCTGGACCGGCGACGTCAGGCTGGTCCTCATTGGTCAGCAGTGGGACCAGGGAGCCTCGCTATTGGCTGCGACAGGGCCGGCCCGCGGCGTCGGCAGCACGGGCGAACGCTCGGAGGAAAGAGAAGATAATACGAAAATAACACCAAGAAAGGTGAAGAAAGGAGTCAAAAACGTTGGAAAACCGTCAAAAAACTTCAAGATAAGTGACAAAAAAGATGAAAAATAGTGATGAAAAAAATAATAATAAATAAAAGTGAATATACTGATGTAGCAAGCTCAAAAACTTTCATAATAAACATAAAAAACATTGAAAAAAGGCGTCCAAATGAGTAAAGAGAAGTTAAAGATAATTAAATAACGCCAAGAGGGTTGAAAAGGAGTCCATAACGTTGGAAAACAGTCAAAAAAACTTTCAGATAAGTGACAAAAAAAGACGAAAAAAGTAAGAGGTTAACTGAGAAATTAAAGATAATAAAATAACTGAGTCAAAAAGTTGGAAAATAGTTAAAAAACTTCAAGATAAGTGACCAGAAAGATGAAAAATGTGAAGAAAAAGTGATAAAAAAAGTTTTAAAAAAGAGAAAAAATTTAAATAAAAGTAAATATACTGATGAAGCAAGCTCTAACATTTCATAATAAACACAAAAAACATTTAAAAAAAGGCGTCCATATGAGTAAAGAAAAGTTAAAGGTTAAAGGTAAATAACGGAGTCAAAAACTTTGGAAAATAGTCAAAAAACTTCAAGATAAGTGACCAAAAAGATGAAAAAAAGTGATGAAAAAGTGAAAAATCAAAATAAGAGTAAATATACGATTACACAGGTTCTAAAAATGTCATAATTAACATAAAAAACATTAAAAAGACGTCCAAATAAGCGAGAAAACGGTAAAAATCCCCAACAAAATCTGCTGACTTCGTGCCGAGGACCCTGATTGGTTGGGACCGGCTGCAGGTTCTGCTTCCTGTCTTCCTATTGGTTCTGGGGGTCCGGTAGGCCCCCGGTCCCTTCTGGGTCCACGGGGGCCGGGCCTCCTTCCTCCTGCATCTCGGCCCCCTCCTCCGCCTCCTTCCCCTCCTCCGCCTCCTTCCCCTCCTCCGCCTCCTTCCCCTCCTCCGCCTCCTTCCCCTCCTCCGCCTCCTTCTCGCCGCGCTCTACGGGCGACGCCACTACGTCATACAGGAAGGTGAAGAAGCCATACAGCCAATCAGAGCCCTCGTCTGCTAAAATATTAAGAACCTCCTCAAGAGACTCGGCGTTCGCACTACCTCCGCCATCTTTGGTCAAGCCTGACGAGAGAGAAAGAAAGGAAGAGAAAGGGACGGAGATGGAGGGATGTAAGGAGGGAGAGAAAGGGAGGGAGAAAGTGAGGGAGAAAGGGAGGGAGGGATGAAAGGAGGGAGAAAGGGAGGGAGAT
>NC_048428.1:21998032-21999749 GCF_013103735.1 Etheostoma cragini
GCCAGTCAGAAGCAGAGTATGAGGGCCCTGACAGTACCTAGGTAAGGACTACTAGCCAGTCAGCAGCAGAGTATGAGGACCCTGACAGGACCTAGGTAAGGACTACTAGCCAGTCAGCAGCAGAGTATGAGGACCCTGACAGTACCTAGGTAAGGACTACTAGCCAGTCAGGAGCAGAGGATGTTAACCCGTAGTTAAGACTCTGAACGTACCCGATTCCTGTGTGAATTTGGAGCTCGTCAAGTCTCGTCCCGACTCTGCGACAGAACAAAGAAAAAGTTCAGACCAAGACAAGTCCAAGACCAGGACTAGTCGAGTCCAAGACAAGACAGAGTCCAAAGAGGATTGAGTCCAGCTCAAACTGCTGTAAAACCACTTTTTTATGACTCTTTAGGTGCTTTGATTTGTCTGGAAATTTTGCATCTTATCTCAAAATTGTTGTTTTTCTCATCAAACTATCAGCAAGAAGGCAAATGAGTGTTTTTCTCAAATGTCAAACACCAAAAAACATCTCAATAACACATCAAACCCCCCAAAAATGACTGCGTCTGACTCACCCCGGCTCTCCTCCGGCAGCTGCTCCTCCACCAGAACTGCAACAGGAAACACTCTTTATTTACTTAAAGTACTTAAAATTTGCAATATTATTATTATTATTATTATTATTATTATTATCAATTAGCATCGCATACTATGCTAATTTTCAGGTGAATAGTAGTATTTAGAGGTTGGACCAGAATAGGTTTACATGGTTTAATTTAAAAAAACAACCATATTTTTGTGATAACAGCAGATTGCTGCAGCTCCTCTTTTCACCCTTTGTGTTGAGCTCTTTGTTCCAGCTACAGAGTGACAGTACCTAGGTAAGGACTACTAGCCAGTCAGAAGCATAAACAAACACGCCCACTTTCATGCAAAACACTTAAAATATTAAGAAAAAAAAACAGAAATGATGGTAAAAAATATCAAAAATACTGTTTACAGTACAAAAAAACAATAGAATTTACAATTTTACACGAAATATACAAAAGAGAGAGAAGGAATAGAGCAAAATCCGTCGGTATGATCTGAGATTTTAGGATTTTAGAGTGAAATCCTGTAGATTTTACTCCACCACGTTAATCTAACAGCTTTAGTTACTTTCGAGATTTAGCTTTTTAAAAAAAAAACAGAACGTTAAGGTACAAAAAACAAGTAGATTAATCAGGAGAATAACTGGAATAATAACAGTAATAATAATAATAATAATAATAAATCCCATCCTGTAGTTGAATGTCTCACCTCCAGTTGTGTCGATGGATTCGGTTTTATGGTCTGAAACAAGGAGATGACAACATGTTATAAAAACTACAAACCTTAATTAGAGGAGGAGAAGAAGAGGAGGCGGTGCTCACCGTGGTGATGGGGACTGTCTCGAGGGTCGTCTGCAACGCACACGCAGCACCAGTGAGTATCGTGCTCTCTTATTCATAATAAATATAAATATAAATATATATGATAATATTAATGTCGGCCGATTTCAACGATTCATCATTAGAAATACTGACCCGGCACAAACTCGTCTTCCACCAGAGGAGGGAGAGGAACAGCAGCTGGACACACAAAAACACAGGTTAACACACACACACACACACACACACACATATATACAGACACACATACATACATACATATACGCACAAACATACACACACACACACACACACACACACACACA
>NC_048428.1:21999849-22002070 GCF_013103735.1 Etheostoma cragini
TTGGAGTTAGGCAGGGGGGACCACATACACAGTCCATGGACCGGGGGTCCTTGGAGTTAGGCAGGGGGGACCACATACACAGTCCATCAACGTGGTTCCAACCTATTTTTAGTAAAGATAAATCCCCCCCATACTCAACGTTGATGTTAGGCCCACTAGCCTAAAGGTAAGCTAGCCACTATGCTAACAATCCACACATATAGTTAGCTGGTGCCCGGGTTGGCTCATGGGTAGAGCCGGAGCACCTGGACTAAGATGCCTTGATGCAGAGGTCCAGGGTTTGACTCCGACCCGGGACAACATCCTGCATGTCTCCCCCGTTTCTCACCTAGCTGTCCCAAGGAATAATCTTTAAAAAAAAACCTAACTGGGAGAATCCCGGAAATCCTGAAATCCCCAAATATTCACTTCTGGAGTTCCAACTGTCCGTGTTGTGTGTCCGTTTCAGAGAGCACCCCCCCGCCCGTCCCCAGTGATGAAGATGATGATGACGATGAAGGTATGTAGTCCGTAGCATGACGCTAACACCGAGTAAAGTTATTTACTAACGGATGAAGCTGCTGTGATGTTTGAATGCTTCTCTTCCTCCGCTTGATCTGTATCATCAGGGACGCTTCATGGCCAAAACTATGTGGACGCCCTCCATCCTTTAGTTCATTATGAGCATCGCCCAAAGGGGGGGGTCGCGAGCCGGGGAGGGGGGGTCGCAAGCCGGGGAGGGGGGGGAAGGGGGGGTCGCAAGTTGATTTTCAGAAATATAATAAAAATTTTAAAAAACGATTAGTAATAGCACATGTTAGCCATGATTTTAGACACAAGATTAAACTAGTGGCTAAATTTTCAAGTAAAACCAAGCAAATAAAAACAAAGGGAACGGCTCTTTTAGATTTTCTTTGACCTGCAAGCAGCTGAACGTGGAGGAGGATCTCCGAGTAGCGGTCTCCAACATTAAACCAGGACTGGACTCTGTGCTCCAAACACACTGCACATCCATCTCATTAGAGGTTAAGTTCAAATTAAAGTAATGAGTAAATTACTGTAGAATGATGTTATGGCTGTTGTGTTACTTTGTGTTACGCCTATAGTGCGTGCGCGGTTGCGCGCAATGTTTATATAGGTTTATTGTGGGGGGGGGTTGCAAGCCACTTGCACCGTTACTTTGGGGGTCGTGGGCTGAAAGATTTGGGAACCCCTGGTCTAGATGACCCGCTGGGGTCCAAAACAACATTAAATTAGAGAATAAACACACCACGACACATAAAGGAAAATAAAAGATTCAATATTCAAAATCCTTTATTACTCCTTTATATATTTTTTGAAATGCCGATACCGACAGATCGGAAAATGCTTAATTTCGGCCGATAATATCGACCCGGCGATATATCAGCCCGGCTCTAATACACACATAAATACAAACAATTTTAAAGAGCCAACAACAACAACAAGTTTGAGTCCTTTTCTTAGTTTTTCTTTTGCTTTTATTCAGAATCACGTTTGTTGTGAAGTAGGAACATGCTTCTGTGTTTTTTTGCATCACAATAATGTAATAAGAGAAATCAGGAAAATATATCTGTAAAAAGATGATAAAATCTGATAAACATCTCATGAAGAATATCTGCTGTCTCGACATAACCACAACCCTGGGGAGAGCTTATTTTAGGGTTAGAGCGGCTTGTTACTAATGTTCAAGTGTCCACATACTTATGGCCAGATTGCGTAGCAGACACTTTTATTCACATGGTCTTTAAGGAAAGAGTGTGCACGTGTGAGTGTGCACGTGTGAGTGTGCACGTCTGAGTGTGCATGTCGTCCTGCTGCCTGTGATCAGCTGACGTGATGATGTCACAGAGGTAACATATCACCTGTGTGTGTCTGATCCAGTCTCTAGATCTCAGGATGTGGAGTCTGATATCCAAGGTTAGTCAGTGGCTGCTGCATGGTTAGTATCGTCCAATCAGACGGACTCTCAGCTTCTCTCTGTTCTCTAACCGCTGCAGGACTGACTAGCGCGTGTGTGTGTGTGTGTGTGTGTGAATTTGTGTGTGTGTTTGTGTGTTGGATGTGAAGCTGCCGCATGTTTAGTAACGGCCAATCAGACGAGCTCTCAGCTTTTCTCTTTCTAACTGCTGCAGGACTGACTCTGATTACTGATCACATTACTGGGTCTGTGTGTGTGTGTGTGTGTGTGTGTGTGTGTGTGTGTGTGTGTGTGTGTGTGTGT
>NC_048428.1:22002170-22004520 GCF_013103735.1 Etheostoma cragini
GGTGTCAGACTCTAGTCTTTTCATGTCTGTTCAAGCTCAAGCCCCCCCCCCTCCCAATGATTTCTCCTCACCTGTTTTCTCCTCAGGTGAGTCTCCCACATGTGGTCTCTCCGCCTGCTTCAGCCCTGTTGATTGGCGAGACGTCAAAACGCAAAAATCAGAAACAACAGCACAGATCAGAGCCCTAGCTCGTTTGTTTTATTCAAACCAGCAGGACTTCCTTAGTTTGGGGTGTGTTGCAAAACAAAACCAGAACTCCTGTCTGGCGGTTGTATGTCTACGTTGCGGTTTCCATCCACTACAGATCTCGGACTCTATATAAAGATGGACCCCACGTCCTCCTTCTGTACAAATATGGAGCATTAACCTCCCGGATACGGGTGCTGTCATCTTGTAATGTTGGATCGGGGAGGTGGAGCCGTGGTAGCGAAGTCCCGCCCATATACACACCTGATCATACCCACCTGTCAATCATAAGTCAGTCAGTATCCGGGACCCTACACGTTGAGTCTAAGTGGACATTTTGGCCAAATTTGAAGGAATTCCCTCAAGGTGTCCCTGAGATATCACGAGAATGGGACGGACATAAGGTCTCGGGTCACAGCTTCTTCTCGTGGAGCCGATTTGAAAAGCTAAATATCTGATGTTGTTAAAACCGGTCATAAATAACCCTAAAAAACACATCTCTGGAATGATAATTAGGCTTTAAATGAAGCCCAGAACTTGTCACTCTACAACAGCGGTCTTCAAGGACCCCTTAACTTAGAGCGAGAGACAGATCAGGGACCCCCTACAACACTATATATGATGTCAAATGGAACGTGACATTTTCTGAATCCTGCAGCCCTCCTTTATACGTACTGTATCGTTTTTAGTGAATACAAAACTAAGCTACTAAAATATTGGTTGGCATGATTTTACACATCATGTTTAATGTTAAAGGTCCCATGACAGGGTGCTCTTTGGATGCTTAGTGGTCCCTAATACTTTATCTGAAGTCTCTTTATATAGACCTTAGTGGTCCCTAATACTGTATCCGAAGTCTCTTTATATAGACCTTAGTGGTCCCTAATACTGGATCTGAATTCTCTTTATATAGACCTTAGTGGTCCCTAATACTGTATCTGAAGTCTCTTTATATAGACCTTAGTGGTCCCTAATACTGTATCTGAAGTCTCTTTATATAGACCTTAGTGGTCCCCTAATACTGGATCTGAAGAGAACTCATATTAATGTTAGAAAACCTCATAAAGTGACATTTTCATGCCATGAGACCTTTAAACATGTTTTTTCACAAAGAGACTGAGTTATATTTGCTAATAATGTGTTAAGACATTTTCATTTTTGGAAGAAAAAAAAACTAACAACACTTTTGTGCCCCCCCCCCCCCCCCCGCAGCAACTCTGAGGACCCCCTGTTGAAGCTGTCCACTCTACATAATGAATCTGATTTGTGAAGTGAAAGAAAGAGCAGATACAAGAAAGATTTCATTATCCTAAACCTTTACTAGAGATTCAACTCAATGAAATCCTACTCCTGGAAAAAGATCAGAAACAAAAGATCAAAGGATCAAAGAAACAAAGGATCAAAGGAGCCAAGGAGTGATCATATCTGACACAAATAAACTCAAAAAACACAAAGCAAGAACTGAAATC
This sequence comes from Etheostoma cragini, assembly GCF_013103735.1. NCBI lineage: Eukaryota > Metazoa > Chordata > Actinopteri > Perciformes > Percidae > Etheostoma > Etheostoma cragini. The sequence continues at coordinate 22,003,826 of NC_048428.1, forward strand.
ATCTGTAAATCAGTCCCTTAAGTTGGGTTCTTAAGGTGAACCCTTCATCAACACTGACGAGGTTTTAAACAACACCAGAATCAAGTACACACATATACAAATATAAATACAAATACATTACACGTCCCTTAGAGATATACGTTATCTGTTAAGACGACAATCATGAAACTTCAAACAACAGACTGATGACGCAATGAACATCGGTTAAAAAGACACAATTTAGCCACCTGGTTAGCTCACCAGGCGCCCATATAGTATAGTATAGTATTTTATATATATATATATATATATATATATATATATATATATATATATATATATATATATGTGTGTGTGTGTGTGTGTGTGTGTGTGTGTGTAGGTTTTACTCCTCAACGCAGCATGTCATCCCCCCTCTCTCTCTCCTCTTTCAAGTCTGAGGTGTCCTATACAAATAATGCCCCCAAAAATAATACTTATACATATAGTTATATGTATACACACCCATGCTAAAGTTGACTAAAAAGAGAAATAAAAAAACATCTTTTGGGAATTGATCTTAATGCCTTAATTCAATTTTTTTTTAAGGACACCAAATTTCTTTGTGAATGAATAATGTTTCATAAATAAATAAATGTTAAGTATACACCCCCTATGTTAAAATACAGGGGGCATAAGTATACACCCCCTATGTTAAAATACAGGGGCATAAGTAT